>NC_089591.1:30843202-31068462 GCF_019320115.1 Miscanthus floridulus | reverse complement strand
GTGCTCCTAAAAATATCTATATTTGTAGGGGTGGTCACAAACTCCAACTGCGCCTAGTATAGAAAGTGATTTCTGGGACGGTCCATCTCTTTAACTATTTATTTACAATTGGGATGGTATATGATGGAACAGCGTTAGAGAAAAATGGTGTGTCCCAAAAAGATTATTTTTTTAGTAGTGGTGGTTCCTTGCCCGCCTCTGGGAACCACCCATTTACAGAGATCTTCAAGCAATGGAGTTACCAGCCTCCGTAACCACACGACCAGGTAAAAAAAATGCCTCAGCAAATGTTTTTCACCACCATTTGTAAATTTAGTAGTAACACTAGTTTGTGAGTGGCACTATGATAAAACAGCACAAAGAAGGAACATTTTTTTCTCGAACTACGTAGGAGAGCTACATATCATTTCATTAAGATACAAAAAGGTACAACGAGCCAAATTTAGAAAAAACCCAGACTTGAGAAACCTAATCTAGTGAGCAAAACAAAACACGTCCTCTAACATGACATCAGAGACACTCCTCAAACATAGGTCTATGATGTGTTGGCCATAAAAACCAGGTTTTAGAAGAGCATATACCATAGACGTGGCTCAAGAAAACACATCTCTGATGTGTAGTTGAGATGGCTCATGTGGTGCAAATGTTTCCTCACAACCCCTACCCACTTGTTGTAAAAAAAACCCTACCCACTAAATCTGGGCCCCTCAAGTGAATCCCACGGACCAGAAAAAAAATCAACTCTAGAGAAGACTAGCAACATCTTCATGTCTACCCCGTCACGTTCTTTCCCTGTCCCTATCTCTCTCCACTCCTCACTCATTCAATTCACATCTCTCTCTCCTGCACTACTACAGAAATGGTCATGCCCTACGACATTATGGGTCTATTCGCTTGAACTTATCAGCCGGCTTATCAACTAAAATCTATAGTATTTTTCTCTTACAATAAAACAGCTTTAGCCGGCTTATTAGTCGGCTTTAATACCAGCCAAACATGCCCTATCACTGCCTGTTTTATTAAAATTGACGGTAATAATTGTCACTGCTAGTTTGTATTACGAACAGACGGTGATGAGATTATCATTGCTGGTTCGTATTAAAACCAACAGTGATATCACCATCAGTTTGTATTACCGATAGACGGTGATAGTTAGTCATCACAGCCGGTTCGCATCACCAACTATCTGTGATGATGGACTCTTTTTCACTATTGGCTCGCCGTACGAACCAACGGTGAAGTTGGTTGTCACCGCCAGCTTGTCATATGATCCAGCGGTGATAACCAGGCTGTAGCACAATAACATTTATAATTTTTTCAAATAAAATTGGATGAATACAATCTTTGTATTGTAGTTACAACTTTGTAGTTGATGACTTGTTTATTTGAAATCACTTACGATCCCAAAATTTTGTTTAAAGTTCTCATATTTTAAAATTTAATTTTTTTTGAATTGTACAAATGACCTCAAATGAAAAAATGATCTAAACCAACCTTGTTGTTGACAACTTTTTCATTAGAAAATATTTATGATCTCAAATTTGTATTTGAAGTTCTAATATTTTGAAATTCAAATTTTTTAAACGATCTCGGATGGAAAATTGACCAAAACTAAAGTTGTAGATCTCAATAGGAGCTACAATTTTATAGTTGATGACTTTTTTCATTTGAAATCATTTGAGGTCCTAAAAGTGTGGTCCAAGTTCTCACAATATAAAATTCAAATTTGTCAAATGACCTCAGCCGGCAAAATGACCAAAACCAAAGATATACATCTCGATGAGAGATACAACTATTTGAAGTTATTTAGGGTCCCAATATTTATTTTAAAATCTTAAAAATTGAATACTATGAGAATGTATGAATTTGGGTGCAATGCCTAGAGGAGCTAGACATGAGGATACAGGTCCTATGTTCAAATCTCATCCCCGCCCAGCATGCAAAAATCGTATGACTTGTGACTTGTGTTACCAACCGCTGAAGGCTTCTCAGGATTAAAACAAATCGATTTCCAAAATCTGCAATATTAAGAACCGGCTGTGATGACGTGTAGTGGTGGTGTATATCCTCTCCACTCTCCCTCACAGCACGACATCCCTCCTAATCTCCACACGTAGGAGACACGTCAACGGGACCCCGGCATGCAGGCAACGGCCACCGCGGCACACAGGGCAACGTGTCGTCACCAAAGGGAATGGCGCCCCTAGTGGGGTGGGCGCGTCATCATCGTGTTCCTCTAGACGTGAAAGAGGGTGAAATGACGTTATGACGCCATCACCAGGCGACCTGAATTGCATCTGCTCGGTGGCACGGCGGCTAGTCCGCGAAGCAGCGGAGGCACAGCTAGCATAGAGCGGCAAAAGTCTGGCCTGCTCCTGATCAAGTAGATGTTCCTTGTTCCTTAACGCCCTCTCATCTGGCTCCACATCTTCGTGCACACCCCTCTCCACTTGAGTAGAATTCAGATACTACAACTTGCATACTTATTAGAAGTCCAGGCTAAAAAGACAACATGTAGCATGTGCATGCTTATTATATAGACTTACATATTCTTATTAGCTTTTCCTTCAGGCCAATAAGGTGATCGCTTTTGGTTAAGCGGAAGAAATGGTCGGCGAATTCGTCCTGGGACAGGATGGTGCCGGACGGGTTTGCTGTGGCGATGGCGAGCACCGCGCCAAGGCCGTCACCGTGCTGCATGCTCCGGCTCTCATGCATTGCGGCCTTAGTCCTTATCATGGCTTGATGAGATGGTTTTTTCAACTATATGAGCTTGTTGAGATGGGTTCCTGCTGCCGCAGGTTTAATTTATAGTACAGGATAATAGCAAATGTTAATGAACTGTTGGAATTGACTGCATGTACCGTTGGAAGTTGGCCAGACTAATCCGTGCGCTTAATAAAGACAATTACATGTGTTAGCGGGATATGCTGGTGGATGTTGATGTGGATAGCTTGCATGGTAAGATAAAATGTTAGTGGGAATTGAAAATATATTACATTTTCTCATTGAAAAAGAGGCCAAATGCATTAAGATTACCAATATACTTCTCACTATGTGAAAAACGGTTCGTAGCAACGGGATAAATTTTTTAAAAGGGCGGCTCGTGATGGAGCCGCCCCTACAGTGGCATGCTCGGGAGCCCAGAGACCAGCCGCCCTTACAAATGGAACAGCAGGGGCGGCTGGTGATACGAGCCTATAAATAGGTCTGATTTGTAGGGGCGGCTCACTCACCAGCCGCCCCCGGTGTTTCTATTTTGTAGGGGCGGCTGGTGATTGAACCGCCCCAACAAATGTCCCGCGTATAATTACCTGCTATTTGTAGAGACAGCTCAATCACCAGTCGCCCCTACAAATGACCCACGTATAAAAAAACTACAGCACCTTCTTTCTCCTCAGGTCACTCACTCCAACCCGTGAAAGAAAGGTGGGGAGGCCTTGGGCACCTCCCAAAAATTGCTTTACTAAGGGGGAAAGGTTTTGGTCTCAAATCCTTTGATGAAGAGGTTGTAGAAGGTATGAAAATGCTATTCCACACTTTTTTTGATGTTTTAATGGTTGGTTAGTGAGTAATTAAAGTTTTGTTTTTCTCTCTCTTCTATGGTGCTTGAGCTACTTATGAAGCAAATTAGACCCAAGTTTTGAATGTACTAGGATAAATTAGGTAGGGGAACAAAATCATACCCTTATTTGGTCCATGTTTCTTGATTTTAGTGAACAATTAGTAAATTTTATGGTTGTTTCATGTGCATGTAGATCTATATCTAGGGCTTGGTTTTTTTATTAATTTCATTTTTATAAATTTATGTTTGATGAAATTGGACTAGGGTTTGTATGAAAGATATTGGGTAAAATATAATTGTTGCTAATTGTTGTCTTTGAAATTGTTTATTGTAATCAACAAATATGTATTTTAATTATTTATGGATAAATGGTCCATTAATTAATTTTCCGTCGCCATGGTATGTTTGTATGCTTCGTGTAATTATATTTGATTTATATTCATATATATCTGAAGTATATACAATTATTCTCAAGTAATTATTAATTTGATTTATTTTTATATATATCTGAATAAGTAGTCCTTTAATGTTTGTTTTGTTGTTGTTGTAAAAGATGAAGTACAGGAACTCTTAGATGTATGGTTCGTTAAGGTTCAAGGCAGGTTTCTGTGAAGAGGTGGATAAATTTATTGAAGCCGTAAAGAAGCATGCAACGACATTGATAGAGAATAAGGATACAATTATTTGTCCCTATAAAGATTGTAAGAACCGTATGGCATGGACAGATGTGACTATCATCATATCACATTTGATTATGCGAGGATTTGTTGAGAACTACACAATGTGGATTCATCATGGTGAAATGGTTATTGTTAATGACGAGGATAAGGAGGAATACGACGACGAAACCCTAGAATCCTTGTCCTAATATTCATCAGAGCTTGATGCATGAATGGATTCTGAGTTTGGCAATGAACAAGGTGGTGATGCTGGTGGTTGGGATGGTAACGATGAAGGTGGTGCCAATAATGATGGTGGAACACGTGTTGGGGATAAAGATGATTTGGAGGTCATGATTCGAGCCCTTGCACCAGAGATTTTACTAAATAGCTCAAAAGGTCTAGAAAATTTGGAAAGGGTGACAAAAGCATCGAAGGAGACTGTGTATGGTGTTGAAAAGGGTTGTCCGACACATTAGACATTGCTACGTTTTGTGCTTGAGCTACTCATCCTAAAGGCTAAGTACGGCTGGTCAGACTATAGTTTCAATGATCTATTGCATCTCCTGTCATGGGTGCTGTCACAACCAAACTCAGTTCCCGCTACCAAGCGAAGAAGGTCATAAGTCTATTAATAATAGGGGTTAAAAAAATCCATGCATGCCCAACCATTGTATACTTTTTCGCGGTGAAACGTTCAAGTCACTGGATAAATGTCCCTAGTGTGGGGCCAGCCAGTACAAGAACAATGACCTTTATGATGGGGACGAAGCCTCCACAGGGAAAAAGATGAATAAGAAGGGTACAAAAAAGGTGGTACAAGAATCTCAGCCCCCAGAGGACACTCTATTAGGCAATGATGTAAAGCAGAGAATAATTCTTGCCTTGGTAATGTGGTACCTGCCAGTGACCGATAGCTTGAGACGTATCTTCCTAAACCCTAAAGAAGCCGCACTCATGACATGGTGGGATGATGAACGCAAGGTGGATGATGATAAGATTGCACACCTGGCTGATTGTAGTCAATGGCAAAGGTTCGATGAGAAGCACAAAGAATTCAGCCATGACCCAAGGAATGTACGATTTGGTTTGATCACCGATGGAATGAATCCCTTCAATGAGAGGATGAGCGACCACAGCACTTGGCCAGTGATCTTGACCATGTACAACATCCTAACGTGTTTGTGTCAGAAGAGAAAGTACCTTCTCCTCACTCTTCTTATTTCTGGCCCTAAACAACCAGACATTGATATAGATGTGTTCCTCGAGCCTTTGATGTAAAAAATGGAGAGGCTATGGAGGCATGGGGAGCCGATCTTCATATGTAGAGCAATAATATTTGTTACTACCAATGATTACCCTACGATGTTTGCTTTGTCTGGACAGATCAAGGGGAAGATGGGATGCTTGGTTTGCTTGGATGGTACTACATGGGTATACCTGGATGCATCCAAGAAGATAGTTTACCTAAGGAACTGACGCTTCTTAAAGACAAGTCACAAGTACCGTAGCAAATTGTTCTTTAGATTTTATGACAACACCCTAGAGATTGAACCCCTTTCGGAAAGACGTCATAATGGAGAACACGTGTACAGAATGGTGAAAAACATACACGTCGTCTATGAAAAGAAGAATCCGGATGGGACGAACAGAGATAGAAGCACACCTCCTGTTGAAGGTGTACCTTTCAAGAAATAATCAATCTTCTTTCAGTATCTGCCTTATTGACCAGACTTGGAGGTCCCCCATGCCATTGATGCTATGCACGTACAGAAAAATATCTTTGAGAGTCTCATTGCTACCTTGATGGACACATGCAAGTCAAAGGATGGTCTGAAAGCATAGAAAGACATGGTGCAGCTAAACATGATGCCACAGCTTCACCCGGCACCTGAGGCTAATGGAAAATACACTCTGCCCGCGCGCATGCTTCAACCTAACACCAGACGAGAATAGAGCTATATGCACTTTCCTGAGGGGGGTCAAAGTCCCGACTGGGTTTTCAGCAAATGTGAAGAAGCTAGTGTCGATGAAGAACTTGTCAATAACACACTACAAGGCTCATGATTGTCATGTGATGCTGATAGTGTTTCTACATATTGCAATCAGCACTATAAAGCTAGAGTTCTTGAAAATGGCCATCACCCACATGTGCTACTTCTTTTCAAAAGCAAGAGCTGAGTGACCTACATGAATTTGTGGTAGAGACAAAAAACCAACTAGAGATGTGTTTACCTCCTGCTTTTTTTATATAATGCCACATCTCATGATTCACATGGTTCATCAGATACAGGTGCTGGGCCCTTGCTAATTGCATGAAATGTGGTCCTACGAGCGGTTCATGTCGGTTCTAAGTTGATACGTGCATAATCAAGCATACCTAGAGGGCTCTATGATAGAGGGTTACAGTACTAAAAAAGTCGTTGAGTGCTGTCAAGAGTACCTAAAAGTACAGAAAGGGATTGGTAAACCCAATTCTTGTCACAAGGGTAGGCTGGCTGGGAAGGGCACCAGTGGTAGAAAAAGTGTTCATCGATCATGATTACAAAGAGGTGAGTCGAGTGCATTATAGTGTCTTGCAGAGTACACAACTGATGCAACCATACATTGATGAACACTTGGCTATCATTATGGCGAAGAGAAATGGTCGTTCAGATGATTGGGTCATGAAACAACATAAGCAACGACTAACTACATGGTTGAAGGACCAAAACGCCCAAAGAAACCATAGACTCTATTACCATCAGTAGGTTGGCGGAGGGGCCATCGAGACAAGTGATATCTTAGAATGCTTATGACATCAATGGGTATACGTACTATACCCATGCAAAGGATAGTAAATATGTGAACCAAAACAGCGGCGTTCGAATAGAGACTCTCGATGAATTGGGGCAAAAGATCCAATACTTTGGCATCATTGAAGAGATATGGGAACTTGACAATGGAAGGGATATAACGGTGGCCCTGTTTCTATGCCGTTAGATCAAACAACACCAACTGAACGAGATCGGATTGAGAGTCCTAGACCTCAAGAATCTAGGCTATCAAGATGACCCTTGGGTGCTCGCTTCACGTGTCGCACAAGTTCTCTATATATCTGACCCACAAAGTAACCTCGTCTCGAAGAAGAAGACAAAGCACGTGGTTGCCTCCGGGAAACTGCACATTATCGGAGTTGATGGCGTGGACGATGTTGAAGCTTACAATAACTACGATGTGATGCCGCTATTCATAGACTTTCCTAAGAAGATCAGTGTTGTGGAAAAAACCTACCCAGACATATTGCCATGGGAACAAAAAGATGTCAAGGGGAAAGTTGTTACAGTGGGCTAGCTAGTTGTTGAAAGTAGAGTGTTTGTGTAAGTGTGTGTTTGTAAGACTTCATTTATGCATGTGTGTGAGACTATATATTTATGTATGTGTGTAAGACTATATATTTATGTATATGTGTAAGACTATATTTATGCATGTGTGTAAGACTACCCTTTGCAATATCTAGATGAATCTATTTCAACATCCACTCTATTACTACTAAAACTTTATGAAATCACTTAACACTTTATAAAATGAAGAAATGGCCAAAATAAAAGTAGGAGATAGTGATGTGTTCAACAACTTTTATATTCATCACCTTTACAGCTGAAATCATTTAGTGGTTGAAAATCAGGTTTGAAGCTGTCATTTTCTGAAATTCAAAATTTGAACTGTTCAAATTTTGTCAAATAAAAAGATGACAAAAATAAAAGTTGTAGATAGTGATGTGTTCAACAACTTTTATATTCACCTTTACAGCTAAAATCATTTATTAGTTAAAAATCAGGTTTGAAGCTGTCATTTTCTGAAATTCAAAATTTGAATTGTTCAAAATTAGTGACAAAGATAGATGACTAGACTAAAATGATAGAGCATGATTTTAGAAAATTAAAAAAACCATCACATTTGGAGTTAGTATGAGTAAGAAAAACTAGTTACAAGTTTCAGCCACAGATTAAAAAGAGAAATCATACTTGTTCATAATTGATCATCATGAATAGGTGAGATTTTTCTTTTTAATCTCTTGGTAAAATTTGTAACTAGTCTTTCTTCCTCATACTAACTCTAAATGTGATGATTTTTTTTCCTAAAATTTTCTAAAATCATGCCCTATGAAGTTACCGTGTTGATTTAGTCATTCTTTTCATTTGACAAAGTTTGAGCTATTCAAATTTTCAAATTTAAAAAAATGACAAGTTCTAACGAGATTTTCAACCATTAAATGATTTCAGCTGAAAAAGTGATGAATACCAAAGTTGTATAACTCATCAAGATCTACAACTTTTATTTTGATTATTTCTTTATCTAACAAAGTGATAGTAAACATTGTTCATAAATCAACATGTCTCTCGTATAGTTCATGAAACTATGAGTCATATGTGAATTTGTGAACAATGTTTACTAGTACTTTAGCACATAAAGAAGTGACCAAATAAAAGTTGTAGATAGTGATGAGTTCAACAACTTTTATGTTCACAACTTTTATTGTTGAAATCATTTAAGGTTTCAAAATCTTGTTTGAAGTTGCCATTTATTGAAATTTAAAATTTCAACTGTTCAAATTTGGTCAAATAAAAAGATGATCAAAATAAAAGTTGTACATATTGATGAGTTCTACAATTTTGGTATTTATGAGTTTTTTTAGCTAAAATCTTTTATTCTTTCAAAATATTGTTTCAAGTTAAAATTGTTAGAATTTTAAATTTTGAATCGTTCGAACAAAGTCACATGACAAGATGACCAAAATAAAAGTTGTACATGTTGATGAGTTATACAAGTTTTAAAATTTAAATTTTTAAAATTCAAATTGTAGTCACATGATAAGATTGAGTTATGTTTACAACTTTTATGACTACAATTATTTATATATATATTTGTGCATATATAAAATAATACAAAATATTATATACATTTACTTTGTGTTTTTGTGATATAAAAAATACAGAATTAATAATTTAATAAAATAGAAAATATTTTTAGGGGCGGCTAGATCAGTAACCGATCCTACAAATGCATTTGTAGGGGCGGCTGGATCAGGAACTGCCCCGACAAATCGTCCTGGGTATAAAACCACGGGCACTCGGGTGAAAAGTGTTGGGTGCTCTCTTCTTCCTCCCGACGCCGTCAAGCTGCCTAACTGTTTCCCGCCACCGCCACCGTCTCTGTGCCCTAGCCACCGCTCTCTTCGCGCCGCTTCCTCTCACCTCCGCCGTCCTCCTGTGACAGCCTCCGTCGCCCACCACGCTTCCTCCCCCAAACGCCACCTTCCCCAAGCCGGCCGCCACGGCGGCTAGGGTTTGCGCGAGAGCTCACAATCCGCGTGGCTGCCGCCGCCCCGTCCTCACCGGCCCTTGCGCGCCCGGCCACCCCCTCCAGCTTGCCCCCTCCCGCGCGCTACATTTCCCCAGCGCGTGCACCGGTAGGGTTCACAGCGCGCGCACCGGTAGGGTTCACAGCGCGCGCTGCCAGGTCTATCCCCGTCCCTTGCTCACTCGGTTTGGTAGGGGCGGCTGGCTAAAGCGCCTCTACAAATGGTCTTCAGCCGCCCCTACAAAATATTTATGTAGTAGTGTCAGTACCGGCCGTTAGATATTTTTGGTAAAGGAAGAAGCTTAGTACAAAGCCTTGAAAAGAGTATAGTGACTATTAATCCTAAGACCGGAACACCATCTACGTGTTTGGGCTGGGCGAGGACAAAATAACATTGACTACTTGTGCCAAGTGCTGCGAAGCTGCATCCCACATAGAATTGCCGATGTACAAAACCAGAACATTTACTGAGAATATAGTACTAAATACCAGGCCTACATCTGCGATTCCATTAGAGTCGATAAAGGTCGCTCCGACAACTTACGACTACCTCAACAGCTGATCACCGCCTGGCCTCAACCTCTTATCGCTGCCAGATAACAAGCTGATAGCGGAAGTGGAAGTGATAGGCTTTTTCTATCACTGCCGGTTCCCTAACTGGCAGTGGTATCCAACATCACTGCCGGTTTTATTTCTAAACCGACAGTGATAGTCTTAAGATTACTGCCGGGTTAGGATTAGAAGCCAAAGTGATTTATTGAGTAACACTGCCAGCTTACATTGCAACTGGCAGTGATATCCTTGAGATCATTGCCGAATTTTTAGTTGAGCCAGCGGTCATTCTTTATGTAATACTGCCGGCTTTAGGTTTAGACCTGACAGTGATCTAATTTTCCCATATTCTAGTTTATTAATTTATTTTATTATTTTTGTGTAACACTTTTTATTTTCTATAGTTACCACTGCTACAAAAATAATTTGCGAGATAGGGGCCAAACTTTAACGGAGGCAGCACGCTGAAATCCTTATGTTTATTTTGCTAATTGAGACAACTAGTGGACTAACTTCAATCCTAGGTGTTTTGATTGAGATAGGTTATGTCCACACCAAGGTTGAGTAAGGATGGCACTCATGGAGGAGATGAGAGGTGGCCACAAGTTGATCAAGTGCTCAACATTTGGAGGAAAAGAAAGAGGAAAATAAAATCCAAGTTGTAAAGACAAAGGTACAAATACAGATTTTGTTTTGCTGGTCTAGACACAATCACTACTGCAGGAATCTTATTGCAGATGGGAAAAACGGTTTACACGAGGCTGGCAAAGTATCTGCCTCCTCCAAAAAAACCCGCGTTAACACGGCTTTATGGCTGTTAACACCATTAACGAAAGCGGTCGCTGTTGGTGGTCACTGGCGATCAAATCCGACCGCCAACTAATGTTCAAAATAGGAGAAATAAACAATCTTTCGACACATATGCCTTTACTATTAACATAGTTCCACTTGTATTGGAGAAAACTTATTTTGCAGGACACACATTCGAATACAAGTGGAAAACCAAACAAAAGGCGCAATTCAAGAAGTGTAATGCAGAAATGCGCAGGAGAAAAGAATACAAAAGCCCACCTACACAACTTATCTGGGCAAAACACCACCGAGGACGTGACCCAGGCCCAGCTAGCAGCCCACCAGAGCAAGGTGGTGGCGAGCGGGCCAGGCCAGGGGGTGCGGCCGGACTGCCCCAGCGCACCTCGAGCCCACCTCGCTCTGGCGGTTGCATGCCGCCATGCTATGGCGGTTCCTAGGTGTTTCCTATTTTTCCCACACCAAACTGTCTTCACTTCACTATATAAGAAGGGGTGGAGCTCATTCTCAACACACACACACACACACCATTTGGAGCTACACACCTCACCTCTCTCTACTTGTACTCTCTTAGTTTTTGTTGTAGTATTAGGAGCTAGCAGAGCTATCAAGGAGGGCTTGGCTCCTTGGAAGAAGAGTGACATCTTGGTATGAATAATACTATGAAGAGTTCTTCCATAGTCATGCTCTTATATCATTTATATAGTAGTGCATATGAACTAGAGTATAGTTGTCTTGTTAGAATTATGATATATGAACTAGCATATAGTTTGTGTGTTATGATCTTAACATGTTCAACTTCATGCTTAATCATTCATATGGTTTGTATGAGTAGAAGTAGAGCTAGGGTTGAGGTGACCGTTCGTTGTTCCTTTGGGTTTGCCCATATTCTTGCTTGTCGATCCGTAGAGTCAGAGTCCCAGGGGATATGGATAGTTTCTTTGTACACGGGCGTGGTGCTCGGATGCATGGGAACCTTCGGATATGACGATGCCCCCCCCGGTTAAGGGGTAGGCAGCAGGTGGCGATAGCCCTATACGTCTCTTGTAATCCCCCAAGTTCGGGTACTGTGTAGGAGTTTTAAAGTCTCTCGCGCTTCCTGGCAGACCAGTGCTCGGAGATCTCCCTGTTCATCTTAAACTTAGTTATAACTTTAATCATATAACTTGTATGATCATTAACTGTTATTTGCACGGCTATATTAGAACATGCCGGTTCCATGTAGAAACATTCTTTTATTCTTTATTTTCTCCTTTATCCTTGAGGTTGGCTCAAATGTGTGTCCACTATCCTTGAAATACCCTTTTTACCGCTGTCATGAATTATGGTCCACTATGCAAGTATGTAATCTTGTTCATGCTCATGCTAGACTCTCATATCTTGCCCTCCTTTGGAAAAAATATAAATAACGACACCCTGAATACTTCCCGGTAAAATGCTACAATGATAGATCCGTGCGCTTGTGGATATTTCTGTAATGCTTAAGAACTATCATTGTTGATGTTTCTTGGCGACATCACTATTGTTATCTCAATCTTAGTGATGGTGCTAAGAAATGCCGGCAAGCATTTCTAGCACCGTTGCTAGGGATGGAATTAAAACCTCCGCGCCCAGCTTTCAAGACGATGATAATAAGTAGTTAGGCTACCATTATTCCAATATCATGGAATAGCATGGCCCAGTGATTGTGTTTAGAAATGCCAACAAACATTTCTAGCACTGTTGCCGGGGAGGGCATAGGTTAAAGAATCTAGTAGGACATGATCATGAGCACATGCATGTAATGGTAGCCATAGTTTATGCAGGCTAATTCTACTTGTTCTCTGCCTGTTGGGAATGAAAATAGGTTAGTGTATGAGTGGTTTTGATCTGCCGAACAACTACATCGATAATCAGGAGGCACTCCTAAGGAAGAGTCGGTCTCGTGCCGCTTCTTCTTCTGCTACTCGGCCGACAGTTGGCCTAGTCACCCCCGCACCATCCGCTACTATCAATATGGCCAAGACACTCCGCGACTACTACACCCCCACTATTCCCAACGTACCTGTTGGACCCACTGTCAACACTGGAGCTAGAAACTTTGCGCTGCACACTGGCCTGATCACGATGGTGCAAGCGAACCAATTCTATGGTTTGCCTAATGAGGACACAAACACGCACCTGCAACACTTCCTGGAGCTGTGTGACACCATCGTCATAAAAAGATGTTGCACTAGCTAGCATCAAGCTCCGTCTATTTTCCTTCTCCCTCACGGGGAAGGCGAAACAATGGTTCTACAAAGAAAAAAAAGCTGTTAGCATGTGGGACAAATATTCCACGGCATTCCTCACGAAATTTTTTCCCATGGGCAAAACTAATGCCCTGAGGGGAAAATTTTCAAACTTCTAGCATAACTCAATGGAATCCATCCCCGAGGCATGGGAGAGGCTCTAGGATTACATCCAGGCCTGCCCACACTACAAAATGGAGAACTGGCTCGTGCTCTAGAACTTCTATGAAGGGCTTACTCCCATGTCAAAGGGGCACATGGATGCCGTTGCTAGAGGAGCATTCCTTTCTCTCACCATTGATGGAGCTACAGCTCGCATCGAGAAAATGGTGGCCAATCAAAGCTGGGGGAGGAACAGAAACAACAAAAAGGCATGCATACTGTGAAGGAGACAGATATGCTTGCCGCAAAAATAGATTTGTTACTATCAAGACTGAACGAAAGGGCCCATTGGAAAGAAGCCATGAAGGCCACCGTTTAGGCCACAGACTCTCCAATGACTTGCGAAGTCTATGGAGAAGTCGAACACTCGGGGAAGAACTGCCCCAAGAGCCATGGAGAAGCATCATATATCAACAATGGGTTCTAACAAGGTAACAATAACAGGTGGAACAACCAGTCCCGCCTGCAAGGAGGTAATTCGAACTTTAACTCAAATTACAATTGGAATCAACCTACCTTGAAAGACCTAGTGCTAGGTCAAGCTAAAATTAACAAAAATCTCACTAAAAAGTTAATGTATAATGATAAAATGATAGAAAACATAAATTCTAAACTTGAAAACCTATCTTCATATGTCAAAAATCAATTGAACTTTAATAAAATGATCAAAACTCAAATAGCTCAAATTGCTGCCGCACTACCTGTCTCTAATTCGGGAAAGATTCTGGGGAAACCTGAAACTTCTCTCGAATTGGTTAAAAGACACTCAACGAGGTTTGGTAAGCCTCAATGTCGAAAAAGACATGATTATTTCGTAGATCCACTATTTGTCACCAAGAAAAAAGATCCTAACCACCCAACAATCACATGCTCAGTTGGTCCACATGTCTTACACAATGCCTTCTATGACCTTGGAGCGAGCATTAACATCATGTCCAAGGTAATATATGATAAGATTCTTGGTGGACCTCTGTCCACTGCACAATTTCAACTACAATGGCAGATCAAACTTCATGAAAATTGGAGGGAATAGCCAAGGACATCTTGGTAATAATTTGAGACACATACATCCCCACGGACATCGTCATTCTAGACATGGGCCATAAGGAGGAAGTTCCCCTCCTCTTTGGGAGACCGTTTCTTAACACAACCAATGCAGTTTTACATGTTAGCTTTCATATTCAAGGGCAAACAATAAGAAGCCCATTTAATGGGTATGACATGCATAAACACATTAGAAACAAACAGCCCAAGAAACAACCACGTAAAGGAATCAAACAACTATGGTAGATAAAAGGATTAGCATCGATGCCTACTTCTCTAGGCATGGATGCACCATCATCAAGCAAGAATTGAAGGAGGAGAATCCTGCTCATTGGACTTTAAAACAGTGATCCCTTGCCGAAGGTAAATCGGTAGTTATTCTTTACATTTACTCAAATAAACTATAATTAATTCTGCTAAATACAAATAAATACTTCTATTAAAATCTTGGTCTCTCTTGAATGTTCTCTAGAAAACATATTTTGGTTTGAAGTATGATTAGTGTGCAATCATATCTTCATAGGCATTTTAATTTAAGCATGGTGCTTAGGTTAAACAACCTACCTTGATTAAATAATAAATTTGATCATTGTACCAAAACTTACAAGTATAGATTGTGAAAGATGAAACTAAGGCAAAAATTCTTTACCATTAAATAAATCTTTGTTATCCTATTGTTGATGGTAGTCAACAAACTTTATAAACCATCAATATAACATGCATAAGTGCATAAATATAATCACCAACAATGGTTTAGGGGTCAAAAACTAACAAATTCCATGAGTTTTGGTGAATCTGTATTTTCTGCAGGGTTTATCTAGAAAACCGTCAAGGTGGACCTAGATGTCAGACTTAATCACGCTTATCCACAGCGAAAATAACCCAGAAGGTTCCAGAAGACTTGAGAGAACTCCACACCAAAGCGGAGGGCGATACGTCGCTAGGTGGGGCTAGCTATAGGCCGGTCAGCCCCTGGGGCCCACATGTCAACCCCCTGTTGCTATGTTTCTTCTCCACCGCCTCCTAGATTGCATCTATGCTATTTATTCAAGTCAGTTTGATCAGAGGGCTCAAGATTGACGCTTCGGCCTATATATACCAGCCCCTGCTGTAACAACCCAAAAATCCACACACTGAAAATACCAACTACAAAATTTTTCTTAGAACAACCATGTGATGATGAGTGTCATGTATAGTAACCCAACCTAAGAGATGCATTAGGTCTAACCCCAACCCTAGTTAACACATAAGCATAGCATGTCAATAGTTAATTGTGATTATTTAAAATCTAACTAATAAAGTGATGCATACATTGATTATTCAAAATGTGATTTGGATTTCCATTTGAGTTATGATATGCTTAACAACTCCAATAAATTAGGTGCACCAATTTGGAATTCAAATTCTAGAACCAAATTCGAATTCAAACAAAAGAGATGAAATGAAAAACAGAAAAAGGAAACGAGGAAGAAGGCCTCGTAGCCTAGGCTGCTCGGCTTCATGGCCCAGCCAGCCCAACCGCACCCACCTTGCACCGGCGTGCACGTACGTAGCCCATGAGTCGGCCCAGCGTGTCGCCCATGCTCGCGCACCCATCTGCCTCACTCGCAGCCACTGCCCGCTGGACCCCACATGTCAGCCGCACCCCCCCCCCCCGTCTACAGTGTCGTCTTCTTCACACCGCACCACCGTCTGATGCGATGCATCCGCCTCCACCGCACGATGCCATCCGCCCTGGGAGGCATGGCGCTCGGCTATAAAGCCAGCTCGCACGCCGCTCATGCCCGGCGCCCTAGTTTTTCGCTCAGCCTCCGCCGCCGCTTGGTGGCCCAGCAGCTACACCACATCGAGAGTAGAGGGCTGAGAAGGAGATCGTGAGAGGAGGATCGGAGCCCCCGCACGCTGCCGAAGTCGCCGGAGCCGAAGGCAATGCCGTCGTTGTCATCACGGTCATGGGTCGGCACTGCACGGCACTGCTTCCAGAGCTACACGGCCCCAACTCGTCATTGCACCACTATCCCCTCTTCCACAACACCTACGGTGAGCCCCGGTTCATTCCCTGCTTGCCACTGCACCTTGCTACTCCAGCCATGGCGCTCCATACCGTGAGCGCGTAGGCCAAGGCCATCCCCGACCTCTAGGCACACCAGCATAGCACAGTCATGTTGACCATGACCATCTCCAAGCCCTTGGACGCTGTAGGCCTCTCTAGGTTCCCCGGACGCCATAGCCAAGCACGCATGCCGTGCTCGCAACGCCGCCGCCATGACGCAGCCACCACTAGAGCACCAGACCACCTCCGAGCACTTGACCACCAGTCCGAACATCAGACCACTGGTCTGAGCACCAGACCACTGGTCTGAGCACCAGACCACTGGTCTGAGCACCCAACCACCAGTCCAAGCACCAGACCACAGGTCTGAGCACCCGACCACCGGTCCAAGCACCGACCGCCGTGGCTAGTACCGCTGAGAGCGCCTAGCGCCTCCTTGACTCGCCCATTCCATTCCCTAAAGCCACGGGTAACTCACACGCACACCGTGACCACCCCGTAGGAGCCCGTAGTGACCCGCGTGCCTCGCCGTCGTCACCATGTCACCATGGCCGCTAGGAAGACCCTACCGGCCACCTAGAAACCAGAAGTCCTGCCCTGAGCTCTGGACGCCCTCACCGTGTCCACACGGATCCGTAGGAGCCTACACGCCCCACTACGATGCTCTTCGAGGCCATAGCCACCACACTGACGCCGCCGACATGATCGGAAGGCCGTCCACCGTGGCCAAAGCCATCGGAGGCCCTAGAGGACCCCTCGACCTACCCAACATGCCCGCTGGAGCATTGTGACGCCCATGCGCACCATAGAGCCAGCCAATGCCACTGCACCCGTGCCATTCCTGCACGCTAGTTGTGCTCGAGCTACCGTTCGCCGTGACCAGTGACTTAGGATGCACCATCCGTCGCCCTGACTCCACCATTGCAGTCGCCATGGCACGAGGAGGCTTTTCCCCACCTCAATTGGATGCCTGAGCCATTGCGGGAGCTCACCGATGAGCACGTCGCCGGTGGGAGCGCGCCGTTGAAGAAACAGAGGAGAAGGGGCAAGGTGAGCAGCACAGCCCTGCACCCGGTGCACATGAGCCGAGCCGAGGAGAATGACGATGGGCTCGGTCCACCATGGACCCTACCTAGGACCATGGACAAGGAGCGCTAGTCCATCGTGAGCCACACGGTGTGAGCCGTGCTGCGGACGAAGCCCAATAAGAGCCCACGGCCGTGACGTGGCTGCGCCACAGCACGCCACGTGTTTGGCCCGGCCCGGCCCACACCGACCCGACCCGAGCCCACCAAGGCCCGTTTGAGACCCGGCACATATTGACCGTTGACCGATCAATGTTGATTGTTGACCTAGCCCCACATGTCAGCATCACAGACACGTTGGACCCACACGTCAGATGCTGACGTCATGATGACATCACGAGGGACCCACATGTCTGCGACCCAAGAGCCCCTGGACCCACCTGTCAGAACTGAGGACGTTGCTGACGTCATGCTGACGTCAGCTGGACCCACCTGTCAGCTCGGAACCAAGACGATGATGTCATGCTGACATCATGTTGACATCAGCATGCCACGTTGACCAGTGACACCGTGACACGTGTCAGCCCAGGATTAATTCAGCCTTTATTCAATTTCAGAAAGGATTTAAACTTCAGGAATTCATAACTAATTCACATGACCTCGGAAAAATACGAGACTAGGACCAAAATTCATCTAAAATCAAGCTCTACACAATGAACTCATGTTTGAGTGCATTTGACTCTTTTGAATTTTCATTACTTCTTTGTGCTACTCTATAGACGTCGCTAACACGACTATAATGCAAACGTTGCAGACTCGGCGGAGAACCTGATAGATGAGGACCGTGAGTACCATGAGGAGAATGGAGACGACTACATTGAAGGTGCGACATCCCACCCAATCTCGTAGCACCTATTATGCTTGGCTAATATAGAACTGCTATTGCTTTACTTTACTGTTATAATCATACTATGATAGGACTTGCATGGTAGTATGCTTGCTTGAAAGCCTTTACCTTGGCGCAACCTTACCCCTGCATACCCTGCTATTAGGCTAGACACACGCTTACTACTATACATTTCATTACTCATACTTCTACTACGCTTATGCTACGTGCGTGGTGGATACTGGTGTTATGTGGACCATGGGGAGAGTGCTGCGTGTGTGACTTGGGTGTGTGGAGGGTGAGGGTTGTGTCGACCAAGTTGGAGTATATGATGAGCCTGGGGCAAGTCTTGCTATGGGATGCTACCGGGGTACCCCTAGAAATGGATACCTATGGTGGATAAATGGTATATGAGGTGGACCTGGGTGTGAACCTGTGATGGGTGGAGCCCGGGATGGAGGTGCTGTGGTGGCACAGTAAATGGAAACCCTGATGGAGACATTCTGGCTTGGTCATCCCTAAGGACTTACTAGTACTCAGATTCACCAGGAAGCCTTACGTACCACTCGCCCTATATGGTGCGGGATGGCTGGACTACTTGGTAGGATATTGCCACTACTGCTAGGTTGATAGGGGATAGTGTTAGGAGGTACGGGGCACGGAGGATTCCCCCCACACCCTTCTGAGACTTCATGGAGACCTTGTGGACCTAGCTCATGACTCACAGTTTCAGCCACCCTAGACTTGACTTGGGGTGAACTAGGGCTGAATGGTAGAGTGGCATTATCCTAGGCTAGCAAGCAGCCGGAATCAGCCTAGTTGACGACGGTCAGCAAGGAAGGTGGATCTTGTGGTTATGTAAAACCTCTACAGAGTATATGGTTGATCGATCGATACATGTGCCGACCTGTCGGCTATGGACCTTTCCTGGGTTTCGCTTAAACTAGATAGAGAGATGAGTCCTTCTCTTCTTTCCCCATGAGAGAGTGTCAGTCATAGCTTGGTGCTATGGGCCTTGAGATAGTGCCGAGAGGGAGTTGGCCTATCGACTGAGCGATGGTGTGGTTTGGTGATGGTATGGAGATGGTGGTATGTCGATCCCAGGATCGAAACCTGGCTCGGAAAACGGAATGGAGTGGAACGTGTGTGGGAATGGTGTTAAAACTTGACAAAATATTATTGTCTACTGATATGCTAATGCATAGGAAACCCCAGCCTTATAGGTTCACCTTGCTTATACCCAACTTGCATCCAAATTTCCACAAAGCAATGCTCATAGGGTTGGGAGTGGCTAGTACAAATCGTACTGATAAATTTTGGCACACAGGTTCTGCTAAGGAGTATAGCTCCGAGGAGTTTGACGGATGAGGGGTTCGTGCCTACGCTCGAGTTTGGCGATCTTATCTTCAAGCTGTTCTGAATGAATGCTACTTTTGATTCCACCAATGCGGCGATGTAATAAATTATGTAATTCCGCACTATTTGTACTCTGATATTATCGTTGTATGGATGTGATATTCAACTGGAATTTGGGTAATATGATCTACAACGATCTTATTACACTTCGACACTGTGGATTTCTCTTTGTGGAAATTGGTGTCGTTTCAGTTGGTATCAGAGCCATACTTGACCTTAGGATGAAACCCTTAGAAATGGATGATAGAATAGGACATGAACAGCCCTTCTTTCGGTTATATACCGACCCTGCATTTACTTTTATGCAAGGCTTATCTATTATGGACCTGCTAACACCTGTTCCTTAAAAAATGCAGATGGCAACGAACGTTGACTGGCCGCCTCTAGGACCGCTACCTCTGGACCACGCCAAGCTTACCTTCGACCTACGTGAGCTCAGGGATTTTGCACAGACCCTCTGCCGAGTTCTCATCACGTTAGGTGTCCCTGATGAGCTTGTCAAGGTCACCTGCACCGGGAAGCCAGCTCAGGAAGGAGGAATCGAAGGACCAGTCATCACCTTAGCCGAGTTCCCAGCTAGCACTACCTTACCTTCTGTCCTAGCTTTCATCGAGTTGACCATAGAGGACACAGTTGAGGAGGGACTGTGAGCTATCTCACACAAGGCACTTCGTAGAGTGATGAGGGACCACTATGAGCACCTGAAGACGATAGAGTTCCATCTACATCCCTAGGCCCTCGACCTCAGCCTTAGCCCCAGCAAGCAGAGTTTCATAGCAGGCAGAGTTATCCTTGCCGAGGAGGATAGATGCCTTCGTATCTCAGCTATTCACCTACTGGAGCAGGACAGGTATGTGACCCAGTTAGAGCAGAGGAGACGTCAGGACCAGGCCCTTTGGTGGGAGTACCAGGAGCAAGACTCGCAGGGAGCACAGGAGCGAGCTAGCCTACTGGAGACAGTTGCCAAGCTACAGGACGAGCTCAAACCATCGTGAGGAAGTCCATAGAGCTAAGGTCGCTGACTTACAGGACAAAGCAGCCGACCTATGCAACAGGAACTGCTATCTTGACAGCAAGGTCTTGGAGTTATAGAGTGAGTTGGATGACAAGAAGGCCAAGTTCAGCCGTAGAGGAGACAGAGAGAGATCCAAGGGAATTGATATGCTGAAGATCCAATCTAGGAACAAGACCCTGACTCAGGAGCTAGAGGAGTTTAGGAAGAAGGCCATTCGCAACCAGGGTCACCTGATCGAGGCACTCAGGCAGACCAAGTACCTACAGGATAAGTGTGAGAGGACATGGTAGGCTTGGCAGAAGTCTAACAGAAAGCGCCTCAAAGAGATGAAGGGTATGTGGGACCAGCTACCCAAGGAGGTACGCAGTAAGACAAAGCCTAGGATAGAGGAGTTTGAGTTAACCCCTACTCGCCTCAACCTAGATGCCTGCCCTACCCTACCTGGAGCCAAGCCTACTGAGGAGCTTGCCAAGGCCTTGAAGTACGTGTCCCGACTTCACAAGTCAGACGAGACGATTGAGATCGAGAACAGTCGTATTCCGACTGCGGTGTACGAGTTAGAGTAGAATGACCCTGCGTGGTCATGAGTAATGTCAGTAGCTTCTGTAAGTTGTACCCCATGATGTACCCCTTATGAGATGTATTATGAGACACTATGAGTAGAATGATTCTCGCACGTCTTCAAGTGTAGCTACTAGAGATGATGCTATGTAATAAAAAAACCATGTAATGAATGTTTTGGATCTTATTGCATCTTTATGAATCTTATTGCTTGTTTGTAATGAGTGTTGGATAGCATAAATGTTTTTCTTTAAATCATCAAAATCATGTAATCATATTGAATTATAAGCACTTAAGGCACAAGCCCTAAACTCTCTATGATCCGCATTGCAGATGCCGAACCGCTGTTCTAATTGCCTAATGAATCGAGGACGTGCGCCCACCCCTGAACCAGTTGAACCCAATGGGGGACGTGGTGGCAACAACCATGGTCGTGGCCGTGGCCATGGACGTGGAGGGATACCCTTCCACCTGGAGAATACTCCACCGCCTGAGGAGAACATTCCACCACCACCACCACCGAACCTAGAAGAAGTGATGGCACAACAGACCCAGCTTCTTGCAGCTCTTGTTGAAGGAGCAAACCATCACCAGGGAGGTCAGTAGTATGACTTCCAAAGGAAGCTAGAAGGATTCCTAAAGCTAAGGCCACCTACCTATGATGGCACCGACCCTGACCCACTTGTAGTCGATGACTGGCTCAAGGAGATGGAGAAGAAGCTTGACCTCACTACTTTCACCAACGATGAGTGTGTTGGAGCAGCCGCACACTAGCTCATAGGTGCAGCACATGCTTGGTGGGACAGTTTAAGTGATTCCCATGAGGACCCTGCCAACATCTCATGGGATGAGTTCACTGAAGCTTTCACTGAGTACCACATTCCCAAGGGTATCATGGAGGCCAAAGCTGAGGAGTTCCGCAACATCAAGATGGGAAAGGACAGGGTGATTGAGTACACTACTCGTTTCACCAACCTTCTTCGCTATGCCCCTTCCTATGTTGTGAACTCTGAGAAGGAGAAGTTGTACTACTACCGCAAGGGACTTAACCCGCACATCAAGCTGAAGTTTGGCAGTATTGAGAGCAACACATTGCGTGCTCTGGTGGATCGCTGCATCTAGATTGAGAAAGACTGTGCTGAAGCAGGAGAAGAGTACAGGGAGAGGAAGCGTAAGCCTGAGGAGTCTCTCCGCGGTCGTTGATCGCAAAGAGGTTCTGCAGAGATGCACCATCCAAGGAACGCTCTCGCCACAAACAGGGAGGACAACCCTAGATCGAGTAAGGGAAGTGGAGGCTACACCGCCAAATTACTCCCGCCCCTGCTCAGGATCGTTACCCGTAGGACCATTATGCTTAGGACCGCAACAGTCAGGACTGTTTCAACCATCCCCGCATTACCGAATGAACACCCAGCACAGAACCGCTCCGCACCAATCACTGGAAACTGGAAGGCACCCGCGTCAACCCCTACAGGCGATACACCTTTCACCTGCTTTGCTTGTGGCCAACCAGGTCACAAAGCCAGCGTTGCCCTCAGAACTCAGCTACTCAGAAGTCTCAGTTCAAGGGATCTGCCACTCAATGGACGTCTCAACCATCTGGACGCTGAAAAAGCACAAGCTGCCCCTGACGTGTGTACGGTATGATTTTAATTAATGGCAATACTGCATCAGTTCTATTCAACTCTGGAGCAACATGTTCTTACATATCATCCAAGTTTGCATGAGAACATGACCTACCTGTAACCCCCACGTGAAAAGCCTATCATCACCAGCTCACCCTTAGGAGACCTAAAGTGCACCCACATCTGTAAGGGAGTGAGTCTTACCATTGAGGGTCTTATCTTTAGAGCCAACCTAACTCTGCTACCTCCACTAACTTAGATGTCATCTTAGGTATGGATTGGTTAAACATTCACCGAGGTATCATATCATGTTCACCTAGATATGTCCAAGTGACCCACCCATCAGGCCAAGTCATTAGATGTGAACCCCAGTCTAGAAAGTCCACCTCTATCCTGTGTGCCCTTAAAGCAAGTTCAAAATCACAGAAGAAAGAGGAGAAGATAGTTCATGATGTGCCAGTAGTCAAAGACTATCCCGATGTATTCCCTAAAGAATTACCGGGTATGCCACCAGACCGTGATGTAGAGTTCATCATTGATCTATTGCCGGGAAGAGGACCCATTGCCAAGAGACCCTATCGCATGTCAGTTGATGAACTGGTTGAGCTCAAGAAACAGCTTGATGAGCTCATCTCAAAAGGATATATTAGACCAGTGCTTCACCCTGGGGATCCCCTGTTCTGTTTGTTAAGAAGAAGGATGGCTCAATGAGAATGGGCATTGACTACCGGAACTTGAACGCAGTCACCATCAAGAACAAGTATCCCCCTACCAAGGATTGATGATCTGCTTTGATCAGCTTCAAGGTGCTAAGTATTTCTCCAAGATTGACCTCAGATCCGGCTACCATCAGATGAAGATTCGAGAGAGTGAACATCCCGAAGACAAGCTTTTGTGACTAGGTATGGTCAGTTTGAGTTCACCATGTGTGTCCTTTAGATTCATGAATGCCTCCCGCATACTTCATGAACATGATGAATAAGGTTTTTCATGGAAGAACTGGATAAGTTCATGGTGGTATTCATTGATGACCTATCCTTGTCTATTCATCCACCGCTGAAGAACATGAACATCATCTGAGAACAGTGCTTGAGAAACTAGCCCAACACCAGCTATATGCAAAGTTCAGCAAATGTGAGTTTGGCTACTAGGAAGTTGCCTTCTTAGGCCATTGTACTATCAGCTGAAGGTGTCGCAGTTGACCCAGCCTAAGATTGAAGCGATGAAGAGTGGATCAACCCCGTAAATGTGATAGAAATCAGAAGTTTCTTGGGATTGGCTGGATATTATCGCCGATTCATTGAGAACTTCTCTAAGATAGCTCGTCCAATGACCACCTTCTGAAGAAGACTAAGGAGTTTGAATGGACGCCCGCATGCAAGCAAAGTTTCTAGGAACTAAAATTGAGCTTACCACAACTCCTGTGCTATCATTGCCTGATATCAGCAAAGATTTCGTGGTCTATTGTGATGCATCATGTCAAGGACTTGTTATGTACTGATGCAAGAAGGAAAAGTGATAGCATATGCATCTCGACAGTTTGAAAGAACACGAGAACCATTACCCAACCCATGATCTGGAGTTAGCAGCAGTTGTGCATGCCTTGAAGATCTGGAGACACATACTTGATAGGCAACAAGTGTGATATCTATACAGATCACAAGAGCTTGAAGTACTTTTTCACTCAGGAAGATCTAAATATGAGGCAACGCCGATGGCTAGAGTTGATCAAGGACTATGACCTAGAAATTCACTATCATCCGGAAAAGCTAACGTAGTCGCAGATGCTCTTAGTCGCAAGAGTTACTGTCACGCCTTGATCACTGAATCCGTACCACCTGAGCTCAAAGAAGAGATTGATGATTTCCAACTTGAGATACTACCGCATGACTTGTTGAATGAGCTCCGCATACAGTATGATCTCACAGATCGCATCCGTCAAGCTCAGAAAAGTTGTGAAGAGATTGAGTATCTCCGTGGTCTGATGAAACTAGGCTACAAGACCAACCACCAGGAAGATGAACAAGGAACTATCTGGTTCAAGAACAGAATCTGTGTTCCATCTGACCCAGCACTACGAGAGGAAATTCTGTCAGAAGCTCATGATTCCAAGTACTGTACACCCTGGAGGTTCAAAGATGTATCAAGACCTGAAGAAACACTTCTGGTGGAAAGGCATGAAGACAGACATTGCAGGACATGTGGCACGTTGTGACACCTGCAACAGAGTCAAGGCTGAACATCAAAGGCCTAGGATTGCTAAAGCCTCTGACGTTCCCGAGTGGAAATGGGAGAACATATCCATGGATTTCATAGTTGGATTGCCCCGCTCACAGAAAGGCCATGGTTCCATCTGGGTGATTGTTGATCGTTTGACCAAGATTGCTCACTTTGTACCGGTTAAGACCAAGACCAATGCTGAAAAATTAGCAGATCTGTACGTAGAGCACATTCTGAGACTACATGGAGCTCCCTCTAGCATTGTATCTGATCGTGGTCCTCAGTTTGTGTCTCGATTCTGGGAAGCTCTACACAAGTCTATTGGAACCAAACTTGATTTCAGTACCGCTTATCACCCACAGATAGATGGATAGACAGAACGAGTAAATCAGATCTTAGAAGACATGCTTCACGCTAGTGTACTGAATTATGGCTCTGATTGGGAGAAATGCCTACCTTATGCAGAGTTCTCTTACAACAACAGCTACCAAGCTAGTATCAAGATGTTGCCATTTGAAGCTCTATATGGCAGACCTTGTAAGACACCTTTGATGTGGTCCCAACTGGGAGAAAGATCATTCTTTGACTCTGCTAAGATTCAAGATGCAGAAGAAGGAGTTGCACAAGTGAAGGAGAATTTGAAAATTGCTCAAAGTCGATACAAGAGCTATGCCGACAAAAGGAGAAGAGAACTTGAGTTCAATGTGGGAGACTTCGTCTATCTCAAGGTATCCCCGCTACATGGAACTATTAGATTCCATGTGAAAGGAAAGCTTGCCCCAAGATTTGTTGGCCCATACAAGATTTGCAAGAGGATTGGAAAGCTCGCCTACAAACTTGAGCTACCCGAGGAATTGATGGGTGTACACTCCGTATTCCATGTCTCACAGCTATGCAAGTGTTTGAGAGTGCTCGATGAAGTAGTTCCAACTGATACACTTGACATTCAAGACACACTCGAGTATAAAGAACATCCTATCAGAATTTTGGGCAGAGATACCAAAGAGACCCGAAGCAAGACTATCCCTATGTGCAAGATCCAATGGAGCAATCACACAGGGAGAGAAGCAACACGGGAAAAAGAGTCTGACCTCTGGCTACGATATCCTTACCTCTTCAAAGAGTACGTTACGCTTTAATCTCGGGGATGAGATTCTGTTAAGGGGGTAGGACTATAACAACCCAAAAATCCACACACTGAAAATACCAACTACAAAATTTTTCTTAGAACAACCATGTGATGATGAGTGTCATGTATAGTAACCCAACCTAAGAGCTGCATTAGGTCTAACCCCAACCCTAGTTAACACATAAGCATGGCATGTCAATAGTTAATTGTGATTATTTAAAATCTAACTAATAAAGTGATGCATACATTGATTATTCAAAATGTGATTTGGATTTCCATTTGAGTTATGATATGCTTAACAACTCTAATAAATTAGGTGCACCAATTTGGAATTCAAATTCTAGAACCAAATTCGAATTCAAACAAAAGAGATGAAATGAAAAATAGAAAAAGGAAACGAGGAAGAAGGCCTCGCAGCCCGGGCTGCTCGGCTTCGCGGCCCAGCCAGCCCAACCGCGCCCACCTTGCACCGGCGCGCACGTACGCAGCCCACGAGCCAGCCCAGTGCGTCGCCCACGCTCATGCACCCGTCTGCCTCGCTCGCAGCCACTGCCCGCTGGACCCCGCATGTCAGCCGCACCCCCACGTCTATAGTGTCATCTTCCTCACCCATGCCTCAACCGCCTACGCGACCGGCGCCCGACAGCTGTGGCAGGGGTGGGCTAGGGGGTCACGCCCGGGGCATGACCCTGTCCCCCTTGCGCCACGCCCACACAACCCCGCACCACCATCTGATGCAATGCATCCACCTCCACCGCACGATGCCATCCGCCCTAGGAGGCATGGCGCTCGGCTATAAAGCCAGCCCGCACGCCGCTCACGCCTGGCGCCCTAGTTTCTCCCTCAGCCTCCGCCGCCACTTGGTGGCCCAGCAGCCGCACCACATCGAGAGTAGAGGGCCGAGAAGGAGATCATGAGAGGAGGATCGGAGCTCCCGCACGCTGCCGAAGTCGCCGGAGCTGAAGGCAACACCGTCGTTGTCATCATGGTCGCGGGTCAGCACTGCACGGCACTGCTTCTAGAGCTACATGGCCGCAACTCATCACTTCACCACTATCCCCTCTTCCACAACACCTACGGTGAGCCCCAGTTCATTCCCTGCTCGCCACTGGACCTTGCTACTCTAGCCATGGCGCTCCAAACCATGAGCGCATAGGCCAAGGCCATCCCCGGCCTCTAGGCACACCAGCACAGCACACTCACATTGACCGTGACCATCTCCAAGCCCTTGGACGCTATAGGCCTCTCTAGGTTCCCCGGACGCCATAGCCGAGCACGCATGCCGCGCTCGCAACGCCGCCGCCATGACACAGCCACCACCAGAGCACCAGACCACCTCCGAGCACTCGACCACCGGTCCGAAAATTAGACCACTGGTCCGAGCACCTGATCACTGGTCCAAGCACCAGACCACTGGTCCGAGCACCCGACCACCAGTCCAAGCACTAGACCATAGGTCCGAGCACCCGACCACCGGTTCGAGCACCGACCGCCGTGGCCAGTACCGCCGGGAGCGCCTGCCGCCTCCTTGACTCACCCGTTCCGTTTGCTGAAGCCATGGGTAACTCACGTGCATGCCGTGACCACCCCGTAGGAGCCCACAGTGACCCACGTGCCTCACCGTCGTCACCATGTCGTTGTGGCCGCCGAGATACCCTACCAGCCACCTAGAAACTAGAAGTCCTGCCCTGAGCTCTAGACACCCTCACCATGTCCACACGGATCCATAGGAGCCTACACACCCCACTATGATGCCCTCCGAGGCCATAGCCACCACACCGATGCCGCCGACATGATCGGAAGGCCATCCGCCGTGGCCAAAGCCACCGGAGGCCCTGGAGGACCACTCGACCTACCCAACATGCCTGCTGGAGCATTGTGACACCCATGCGCACTATAGAGCCAGCCAATGCCACTGCACCCACGCCATTCCCACACACCGGTTGTGCTCGAGCCGCCGTTCGCCGTGACCAGTGACTTAGGATGCACCATCCGTCGCCCTGACTCCACCATTGCCGTCGCCAGGGCACGGGGAGGCTTTTCCCCACCTCAATTGGATGCCTGAGCCATTGCAGGAACTCACCGGTAAGCACATTGCCAGTGGGAGCGCACCGTGGAAGAAATAGAGGAGAAGGGGCAAGGTGAGCAGCGTAGCCCTGCACCCTGTGCACATGAGCCGAGCCGAGGAGAAATGACGATGGGCTCGGTCCACCATGGACCCTGCCTAGGACCATGGACCAGGAGCGCTGGTCCACCATGAGCCACACGGTGTGAGCCGTGCTGCGGATGAAGCCCAATAAGAGCCCACGGCCATGACGTGGCTGCACCACAGCACGCCACGTGTTTGGCCCGGCCCGGCCCACACTGGCCCGACCCAAGCCCACCAAGGCCCATTTGAGACCCGGCACGTATTGACCGTTGACCGATCATTGTTGATCGTTGACCTAGCCCCACATGTCAGCATCACAGACATGCTAGACCCACACGTCAGATGCTGACGTCGTGATGACGTCATGAGGGACCCACATGTCTACGACCCAAGAGCCCCTAGACCCACCTGTCAGAACTGAGGACGTTGCTGATGTCATGCTGACGTCAGCTGGACCCACCTGTCAGCTCGGAACCGAGATGATGACGTCATGCTGACATCATGTTGACGTCAGCATGCCACGTTGACCAGTGACACCATGACACGTGTCAGCCCAGGATTAATTCAGCCTTTATTCAATTTCAGAAAGGATTTAAACTTTAGGAATTCATAACTAATTCACACGACCTTAGAAAAATACGAGACCAGGACCAAAATTCATCTAAAATCAAGCTCTATGCAATGAACTCATGTTTGAGTGCATTTGACTCTTTTGAATTTTCATTGCTTCTTTGTGCTACTCTATAGACGTCGCTAACGCGACTATAATGCAAACGTTGCAGACTCGGAGAACCTGACAGACGAGGACCGTGAGTACCATAAGGAGAACAAAGATGACTACACTAAAGGTGCCACATCCCACCCAATCTCGTAGCACCTATTACGCGTGGCTAATATAGAACTGCTATTGCTTTACTTTACTGTTATAATCATACTATGATAGGACTTGCATGGTAGTATGCTTGCTTGAAAGCCTTTACCTTGGCGCAACCTTACCCTTGCATACCCTGCTATTAGGCTAGACACATGCTTACTGCTATACATTTCATTACTCATACTTCTACTATGCTTATGCTACGTGCGTGGTGGATACTGGTGTTATCTGGACCATGGGGAGAGTGCTGCGTGTGTGACTTGGGTGTGTGGAGGGTGAGGGTTGTGTCGACCAAGTTGGAGTATATGACGAGCTTGGGGCAAGTCTTGCTATGGGATGCTACCTGGGTACCCCTAGAAATGGATACCTATGGTGGGTAAATGGTATATGAGGTGGACCTGGGTGTGAACCTATGACGGGTGGAGCCCGGGATGGAGGTGCTGTGGTGGCACGGTAAATGGAAACCCTGATGGAGACATTCTAGCTTGGTCATCCCTAAGGACTTACTAGTACTCAGATTCACCGGGAAGCCTTACGTACCACTCGCCCTATATGGTACGGGACGGCTGGACTACTTGGTAGGATATTGCCACTACTGCTAGGTTGATAGCGGACAGTGTAAGGAGGTACAGGGCATGGAGGATTCCCCCCACACCCTTCCGAGACTTCATGGAGACCTTGTGGACTCGGCTCATGACTCACAGTTTTAGCCACCCTAGACTTGACTTGGGGTGAACCAGGGCTGAATGGTAGAGTGGCATTATCCTAGGCTAGCAAGCAGTCGGAATCAGCCTAGTTGACGACGGTCAGCAAGGAAGGCGGATCTTGTGGTTATGTAAAACCTCTGCAGAGTGTATGGTTGATCGATCGATACATGTGCCGACCTGTCGGCTATGGACCTTTCCTAGGTTTCGCTTAAACTAAACTAGATAGAGAGATGAGTCCTTCTCTTCTTTCCCCGTGATAGAGTGTCGGTCATAGCCAGGGGCTACGGGCCTTGAGACAGTGCCGAGAGGGAGTTGACCTATCGACTGAACGATGGTGTGGTTTGGTGATGGTATGGAGATGGTGGTATGTCGATCCTAGGATCGAAACCTAGCTCGGAAAAGGGAATGGAGTGGAACATGTGTGGGAATGGTGTTAAAACTTGACAAAATATTATTGTCTACTGATATGCTAATGCATAGGAAACCCCAGCCTTATAGGTTCACCTTGCTTATACCCAACTTGCATCCAAATTTCCACAAAGCAATGCTCATAGGGTTGGGAGTGGCCAGTACAAATTGTACTGATAAATTTTGACACACAGGTTCTGCTGAGAAGTATAGCTCCAAGGAGTTTGACGGATGAGGGGTTTGTGCCTATGCTCGAGTTTGGCAATCTTATCTTCAAGCTGTTCTGAATGAATGCTACTTTTGATTCCGCCAATGCGGCGATGTAATAAATTATGTAATTCCGCACTATTTATACTCTGATATTATCATTGTATGGATGTGATATTTGACTGGAATTTGGGTAATATGATCTATAACGATCTTATTACACTTCGACGCTGTGGATTTCCCTTCGCAGAAATTGGGGTCGTTTCACCTGCCACCCCCTGAGGCATAAGTCATTTGAGAAGACAAAAACCCTAATCTTTCTCAGAGCTCCACCATATTCTAGGGCATAGCTAGTTAGGCTAGGTCTAGAGGGAGGCAAGCAGATATCGCTTGGATTCCTGATCGTGTCAAGAGCGTGGTCTGGTATAATCTTTGTATCTCTCATTACTTTTATATGTTTGCTTCAATTGTTATGACAACATTATTCATATCGTTTATGTTCCTAGTTATAATGTTCATGGTCTACTTTGATTATATACTTAGTATAGCTAGATTATCCTTATATTTATGCCTAAGTTCGTATAGCGCTCACTCTAAGGTACCATGGGTGAGTGGTCGACATTGTGTAAGCGTAGTGCTTATATGTTGTTTACCTATGGATACACCCTAGATTCTGAGTCATGTGGTAGATTGCAGATGTGACACTCCCATTGAGTCCTTTGTAGTCCACTCCCCGAATATAGGTATACAAGTAGAATCTAGTTGCGAAGGAAGACAAGCTCTGTTCTTAATCTTCCTTAGTAATATCCCTTATGTGTATATATGAAGTTGATCTTAGCCATGACTACTAGGTGTAATTGCACTAATCAATGTATGCTTTGTCTTGTAATCAAGAATAACTTAGGAATTATTCCTCTAATATTCTACTTAACCATGCCAATGCTATAGAATGGAGTACTCTGAGTGGTCAAAGATTAATTATTATGCACTATTCATATATACATTTACCTCTTGACTTACCCCTATTGTGAGTAGAATATTGGTTATGGTTTACATCTCCATCAATAGCATAAGTTATCAATACTTGTCCTTGCCAGACCTTCCCTATGGTAAAAATATAAATAACGATACCTAGAATACTCCAGGGCGAAGTGCTACAATGGTATATTATTTGTGTGTTTGCAGATCCCTTCCCTTTCATATCTATATATTCTTCCTAGTCACATGAAATAATAAAGAGCTACTGAGTATTATTCTAGTAGTAATGCGAAGTAGTACCAACAAGCATCTCTGGCATCATCACTAGGGATGACAACCCGGTATAGTAATGTTAAGAGATGTATACATACATTAGGTGACTACTAAAACAAGTGACAAGTTAATAAATACCAACAAGCATTTCTAGCGCCGCTGTCAGGGACTAGATTCAACTCTGTTCTTAGTAGCAATGCTAAGAAATGTCAACAAGCATTTCTAGCGCCGTTGTTGGGGATTAGTTGTTCTTGAAGTTTAGAAATATTTTTGTATTGGTAGAATTTTAGCAGGCCTTTTTCCTAATATATACTTTTTTTTTATTTTCTTATTTATGATATGCAGAACAAAAAATATATATGCATGGTATTTTTAATTTTTATGCCTCCACAGTGAATATTACCATGGGTATTTACACCGTAGATTCATTCACATGGGGCTTAGGATTTTTAATGCAGTGATGAAATACAGTCATGAAACTTTTTATCTTTCTTTTATTAGCATAATGTAAATGCAGAAAAGTTAATATGCTAAAGTGAAAAATAATTCATGTAATGCTAGAAAGTAAATATGGATAACTACCAATTTTACCTCCTAGCGAGGGTTTGGATTTTTAAGTCCTTTAGATAAGACTTGACTGGAGATAGTCCTTTATTCTCTAGGTGCATCTATCTATCCCAAGGATGGAGACCTTGATGGTTGCACCTCTAGTGATGGTGACTCATATGTTGCCACCTTTTCTTTCCACACCTACTTCGTCTGTAGACTTGACTTTGACAAAGTAGGTTCATCTTTCACTGATTCTTCATCTTCCTCCCATTCATTCCTGGGGAGTTGATTCCTTTGGCATTGGGATGATCGATGCCTCCTCCTATAGCGGGACATCTTTGGCTATTCATAAGTGGTATAACTATTAAAATAGTAGCATACCTTTTCTCTAGGGAATTGGAAGTGGACTTGTCCAGATCTGACATCGATGATCGCATTGGTAGTGTTAAGGAACTGTCTTCTAAGGATGATGGGTGTATCATCTTCTTCTTTACCCATGTCTAGAACCATGAAGTTGGCAGGGGCATATTGATCATGTATTCTTACTATGACATCTTTGGCTATCCCTACTAGAAATTGGATTGATTGATCCGCCATCTGCAATTGCATATATGTAGGGAACAAAGGTTTATCACTGAATAAGTATTCATACATTACCTTGGACATTATGTTGACACCCAACCCAATGTCACAAAAGGTCTTATGGAAGATTCTTTGTCCAATGGTACACTCGATCACTTGGTACACTAGGATCATCCTTCTTAGCAAGGAATGGTGAAGCGAGGAGGTGGTCATACTCTGATCTAAGTGTGTTGATCATGTTGACTGACTCTTCTTGTGGCTGCCTGACCTTGTTCTTCCTTCTTCTCCTATTGTTTTTCTTTTTGCTTACTGTTGTCTCTTCGGGTAGGTACGACATTTGTGGATGACCAGGAGATTGCAAGATACTGATTCTTGAATGAAAACTTCTCCTTTTTATCCTTGATTGTGAAATAGATCTTTGCACTAGTCTACTGTAGATGAAGGATTTTGTGGTGCTTAGGAAAGGTTGACCCAAGATGATGGGTGCCCTTTCAGCTCGACCTGTTTCCAAAACCACAAAGTCTATAGGAACATATGATTGTCCCACTCAAACAATGGCATCTTCTAGAACTCCCTTGGAGTAGCAGAGTGACTGATCTGCAAGCTACAAATGCATGTTTGTGTATAACAAAGTATCTCCATTAATTTGATCATAAATTACCTTAGGCATAATGTTTACACTTGCTCCTAAGTCACAGACAGTTTCTTGGAAAATGTGAGGTCCAATGGCGATGGGGATGATAGGTCTCCATGGATCACTCTTCTTTTCAGGCAAGGAATAATCTATCCACATTCCATCGATGGTTGTATACAATAGTATGCTGCATTGGGAATATTGATAAGATTTGTAGTTTCTAGATCTTTCGGTTGCCCTAGAATCTTACCTTTGTCAGGTCGGAGGAACAACGGCCGCCAGCTGAGCTATTTGCGATTCTATCATTTTATTAAAGTTATGCTAGTTTTTAATGGCAGAGGAGAGGTTATCCATTCTATCATTTATATTCTCTAAAACTCTATCATTGGAAGCTAATTTTCTAGATAAGCCCTCCATAATTTTAGCTTGGCCAGAAATCAATTATCTCAAGGGTGGTTGATTGAAATTATTACCTTGAGGGTTACATTGGTAATTACCTTGGTAGTTTGGCATCTGTTGCTAATTCCATCCTTGATTCTGTTGAGGACGAAAGTAGTTGTTGATGAAGTTCACATCCTCATGAATTTTAGGGCAGCTATTCCCTGAATGCCCATTGTTTCCACACTCTTCACATGTCATGCAAGAATCATGAATGTGCATGACTTCTTGCTTTTCATTGGTTCGGTCTTCAAGCTTCTTCATTAGTAGGTCCATCTTGACAGATAGCATGTCTACCTCCTTGAGTTGATGCATACCTCCACTTCTCTTGTGGGTCTGGAACTTGTTCTTCATTCTAGCCATGGTTGGAGGCCATCTTCTCCATGAGAGCTATTATAGCTAGGAGTGTGAGTGACAGGAAAGCACCTCCAGCAGCATCATCCATAGTCTTACAGGTACTATTGGAAGTCTGCATGAGTAGCCAATTCTCCATCCCATGATGAGGACATTCTAATATGTAATCTTGGAAGCATTCCCATGCCTCAGGGACAGATTTGTCATGTTGCTGTTGAAAACTTAAAATTCTCCCACATAGAGCATTGGTCTTGCATGTGGGAAAGAACATTGCTAGGAAGGCGGTGGAGCAGTTATCCCATGTAGTATTTCTATCGTTGTTGGCATAGAACCACCGCTTTGCCTTCCACAAAAGCGAGAATGGGAAGAGGCAAAGTAGTATGACGTCTCTAGTCACTCCTTTTATGGTGAAAGTTCTACAGATCACTAGAAAGTGTTGGAGATGAGCACTCGCATCTTCGTGTGCCTTCCCACAAAACTAGCTTGCTGGCACCATGTGGATGAGAGCTGGCTTGAGCTCGAATCCATTGTCTCTGACATTGATCACTGGTCCAGTATGGATGTTGGTTGTAGTTGGAGTAGAGAATTCATGCAAAGTCTTGTCAGCCATGGCTTCAAATTATGGTGTTAAGCTTCACCATATCTAGTTGTCTTCTAACTCTAAAGCTGAAACTTTCTTGAGTTTAGCCTTATTTCTCTTAAGTAATGCTTCTAGATATTCAACGTAGTTTGTTGGAAGGTTAAAACCGGTCATACATTACCCTGCATAAGATACAAAATTAGACAGAACAAGGATAATCCTGCTTGAGCAGGGGTCAATGGTTATCTCGATCACATCAATAAGTATAAGTTTATCAATATTTCCTTACTACCTAGCTACCTTCGCCGACAACAATGCTAGAAAGCTTGTTTGGAGTGTATGACAGTGGTCCCGGGAGCTATTTTCTGGATAAATCTTCCTGCATCCACATATTCACCAAAACTTGTGGAATTCATTAGTTCAAAACCCTATACCTATGTTTGGTGGTGGAATTAAGTGTATATGTGGGATATATTAATGGTTTATGATTGACATTCACAACCGTCAACCCCTACCAAGTTCTATGCAAGTATGTTTTGGTTTGAGTATGATCTTTGTAGTGGGGTCATGCTTCCACATGCTTTTTAAATTAAGCATGGTGCTTAGGTTAATTAGCCATGATTAAATTAAACATGACGTCTAGTTTGATCATTGAACTAAAACCACTAAGTATAGACATAGGGTAAACAAAAAAGTATAAATAAAACCATATGCATTAAATGTAATAAAGCTACCTTGAAGTCATCACCAAGCAACTGGCCATAAGCTAGCTTGGGGAAGGGCCCCGCAAAGGTAACATGTATCTTTTATTTATCACTTATATTTCTTACATTTATTTTCATTTATAAAAATAAAAACAACAAAAATATGAATTCCACTCTCATATGTGTTTATGGAATGTTTAGTTTCTCCTAAGTTGAAATGATGAATAATTGCTCTGTCTATAATTCATCTATGCCTAGGTTATAACTTAGTTTTCCCCAATATTTAAGTTTGTTGGCCAAAAAATGTCTCATCCAAAAAACTTAAAAACTTGTGGGTTGCAAATGCATGCTCCTTTTCTAAGTTGTTGCAAGTTATGATATGGTACAAATAGAATTTACTATGACTTCGTTCTAAGAGAAACTTGACATCTAGAGATTCTACTTTAAAAATGCTAAATTCAAAAGTTCCTCAATGATTATGAATACCTACCAAGGCCATATGATATTATTCAAATTCAAAACCTTAGTCATATGCTACCTATTTGAGCATTGAGCTTTGTCAAATTGTTGTGACCCTTGTTGAGTTTCTCGTCATGCACCCATGATCAAGACACACGTACACCCACAAATAAACTGCTAACTCTTACACTGAGAGTTATGCAAAAACATATTTTCCATCCACCAAATAATTACTCCATTCACTGTATCATGTGTCTCTCTCAAAAATTTCATATGCCAAAAAGAATAGTATGGGCTATGCTAAAAAATGAAGAAAAGAAAAATGTCCATGCCAAAAGGCATGAGAGAAAAAATGCATGCCAAAGAGCATGAAGAAAAGAAAAGAAAGAAATAAAGATAGCCCATACTTTCATATAAAAGGCATTTGTCCAAAAGAGTGGGATTCATGATGCAAAGGAGTACCAAAAATATTTAGAATTAGGAACATTATGAAAATTTCACACACTTGCACGTCTTGATCAAAGTGTATGACTTGCATCTCCTTGAGGTTTGGTTTTTGACTTAGCAAAATATGTGATACAAGTATGCACCACTTTCATACCTACCTAAAACTCCACTCAAAAGCCATTAGTGGTAGGATATAAAAAAGAAGACAAAATACCAAATGCCTTGGTGAGGTTTCATACACATTGAGCGAATCGAGAGAATCATTTGAGCAACTTACATTTATTTTGCAAAATTTATAAAACCTCCGGATAGATGGTTAATCGAGGAATGAATGATTGGTGATTCTGTTATAACCATTCTATCTTGCAACCGCCAAAGAACTTGGCAAAGCTATATGCCCCATAGGGATCAAGGTAATGGGTGGATAAAATGGCAACTTAATTAAATTATGGAAAAATACTTTGTTATAGGCATGACGCTTGTGAATTGTATTGGCATAGTAGCAACTCCTGATCAACAACGGTTAAGCTTGGAGGATTTGTTGGCGATCACTAACGATCAAATCCGACCGCCAATTAATGTCCAAAATAGGAGAAATAAACAATCTTTCGACACATATGCCTTTACTATTAACATAGTTCCATTTGTATTAGAGAAAACATGTTTTTGCAGGACACACATTCGAATACTAGTGGAAAACCAAACAAAAGGCGCAATTCAAGAAGCGTAATGTAGAAATGCATAGGAGAAAATAATACACAACTTATCTGGGTAGAATAACACTAAAGATGTGACCTAGGCCCAGCCATCAGCCCACCAGAGCAAGGCGGTGGCGAGCGGGCCAGGCCAGGACGCACCGCCCCCAGTGCACCTCGGACCCACATCGCTCTGGCGGTTGCATGCCTGCCATGCTATGGCTGGTTCCTGGGTGTTTCCTATTTTTCCCATGCCAAACTGTCCTCACAACACTATATAAGAAGGTGTGGAGCTCATTCTCAACACACACAGACACACACCATTTGGAGCTACCCACCTCACCTCTCTCTACTTGTACTCTCTTAGTTTTAGTAGTAGTATTTGGAGCTAGCAAAGCTATCAAGGAGGGCTTGGCTCCTTGAAGAAGAGTGACATCTTGGTATGAAAAATACTATGAAGAGCTCTTCCATAGTCATGCTCTCATATCATGTATATAGTAGTGCATATGAATTAGACTATAGTAGTCTTGTTATAATCATGATATATGAACTAGCATATAGTTTGTGTGTTATGATCTTAACATGTTCAACTTCATGCTTAATCATTCATATGATTTGTATGAGTAGAAGTAGAGCTAGGGTTGAGGTGACGGTTCGTCGTTCCTTCGGGTTTGCCCATATTCTTGCTTGTCGATCCATAGGGTCAGAGTCCCGGGGGATATGGATAGTTTCTTTGTTCATGGGTGTGATGCTTGGATGCATGGGAACCTTTGGATATGATGGTGCCCCCCAGGTTGAGGGGTAGGTGGTAGGTGGTGATAGCCATGTCCATCCCTTGTAAACCCCCACATTCAGGTACTGTGTAGGAGTTTTAAAGTCTCTCGCGCTTGCTGGCAGACCAGTGCTCAGAGATCTCTCCGTTCATCTTAAACTTAGTTCTAACTTTAATCATATAACTTGTATAATCATTAATTGTTCTTTGCACAGCTATATTAGAACATGCTAGCTCCATGTAGAAACATTCTTTTATTATTTATTTTCCCCTTGATCCATGAGGTTAGCTCTAATGTGTGTCCACTATCCTTGAAATACCTTTTTTGCCACTATCATGAATTATGGTCCATTATGCAAGTATGTAATCTTGTTCATGCTCATCCTATACTCTCATACCTTGCCCTCCTTTTGGAAAATATAAATAACAATACCTTGAATACTTCCGAGTCAAATGCTACAACGGTAGATCTGTGCGCTTGCAGATATTTCTGTAATCGTTAAGAACTATTGTAGTTGATGTTTCTTGGTAGCGTCACTAAGGTTAACTCAATCTTAGTGATGGTGCTAAGAAATGCCAACAAGCATTTCTAGCGCCATTGCCGGGGATGGACTTAAAACCTCCACACTTGGTGATTGCGCTAAGAAATGCCAACAGTCGCCTTACAACAACTGCCAGCATTAATAACTATTAACTGAGCCGCAATGCTAAGGTGTCCACCTCCGCTAGTGGATTAACAGAGGTGGACCTTTTTAATATACTCGTCTCCATTAATCATATTCCTGTTTAAAAAATAGTTTCCCACCATTTAATTTGAATTTGAATTCTGTTTTCACAATTTAAACATAGACAATATATACTAAAAACATAGAAAATACACATATAGAGAGCAACAAGTTATGACTATATATGCATATCATATTCGTGTCTCGTATCATCATAGAATGAACAACAAGTTACATATACACTTCAAATATTTTCTAGTCATCAAACATCCCAGCCATCTTGTAATCTCCTAGCACTATCTTCTCTGGCCAGTTTCTAATCTTCTCATACTTGTCATGCCACACATAGCCATTGTCACAGTTGAAGTACTATCCCTTTTCATGGATGCAATGGCACATGATGAATGAACATATGTCCTCTACACAATGGTCACCCGTCTCTTTTTCCACCATTCTTGTCCATTGACTAGCTCTATATGGCTTCTCAGACTCTCTGAGGTACTCGCAAGTGTATAATCCACATAATAATGTCACTATAGGTTGTTTTGCATGTTGCATGACATATAATACACTCGGTTAAAACATATACAGAGCATGCATGATATAATAGCACATACAACTTTTGATACATAGTGAGAAGTTGCACCTCATAGTTATTCTATTGCTATGCTTCTTCTTCTTCTTCTTAGTTCTGAAATAGTGGGTTTGGGATCCTCATGGTACATCAGTTATGCATTGGCAGGGTGTCACAGCTTGTCATCGTCCTTCGTGCGACCACTAGATGCATGCATCGGTCTTTTGAAGATTCAGCATCATTGGCCAAATCAACTTCTTCGCTCGATTGGTATTGGCTACCATTTTGTTATCCTTTGGAAGCATGGAATCAAGGATACATAACATCTTAGGAAGCTAGTGTCAGACTAGCCAAAATGATCTTTTAGCAGCATCACCATCTGGTGATCAAAATGCAGCGCCGTCCATTGCTTTGGACATTCCTTATAGAGCAGATCCTTTGTCGCATGCTTCATCTCTTTGAAATTTTCTAGCCACCTTGGGCTCCCAAATAGAAGGTCATCATCATCAGGGCGGTTAATAAATTACTCAAAAAGCTCCCCATCCTCCTAGTCCACCATGGCCAACTCATTGTCCTCATCACTATCACCCCCACCGTTGGCCATGTCTTAGACAAAATCATCCACCGTGATGAAATCAGCATTCTCGCCAGCAATGATGTGCCCTCAGACTAATGATGATGAGGGTCCTACTCCATGATCTACATTCACTACCATCGACGATGATGAGTTTCCTCCTAGATGCACCATCACTTGCATCATCTTGTTCATTGTGAAACCTCAAGACCTTGTGTTTCTTGATGAAACCCCACTTGATCAAGTGAGATTGCACCTCACCACCTTCTAGGACAAGCTTGTTCTTGTAGTAAGAACACAAACATATGATTCCCTATTGCTTCACGCTGAAAGTATGCTTTCAAGTAGTGTCAACAAATTAAATTTTTTCACAGTGATCTATAAGGAATGTGATAGTCATGATAGCTGGTACATCCATTCTGAGCTTTCCATGCTAGTTAACCTTGCACACATAGCGAACAAGACAAACGTATAGCAGTATTACAAAGAAATTCAAGAAAATGAAGAACCAGATCTTATTTCTCTCTCCTCCACCATAGATCTAGGTTCTAGATCTAGATCTAGATCACCCAAAACTTAAAAAAGAGAACATAATAAGGATGTGGGAGCGCATAGCTACCGCCTACAGGTTTTAACAAGAGTAAAACATAGGGGTATGCTAAGTCACCGGGAAGGAAGGGGCCAACCGACGGACCCCCTCGATCGATATCATAGATCACATAGAGGCTTAGGGGCTATACCCATTATGCTCACCCTCACACTCTAGAAGAAGTTAGGAAGAGCCCTAGCACACATGTGGCCACTGATCGGAGCTCAAGGGCTCGCCAAGGCCCCAGATTGCCAAGCGACTGGTAGCCTAAGCCTAACTCCAAACCGATGTCCCAAGCCATGGGCAACCTTCTAGGCATCCGAGGCCTAGTAGGTATAGAGACTCTGTGCCATCTACCCTGTTTAATGGGTGCGAGACTCTATCGGCCACTCCTTCGATTAGGGTGACACAACCTAGAGTGACACTAATAGGACAAGCATGCTTCATGAACTCTAGGGGTAGTGGGCTTCAGGGCCCACTCATCAGCCCCTCCAACCAGGGTATTCCTGCCTACATAGGAAGCATCGAGAAGGTTCATTCGGGAGAGGTAGCGTCACAGAAAATAGCTCCTGACGGTCAAGAGCCAAGCGATGGTAGCGGACATTAGGGGCTGTTCAGCTCCATCAACTCCTCCCTATGTGACAAGGCAAGGTCCATCCACACCATGTGCATTGAGTGACATGGACTAGAGACTAGAACCCAAATTGACTTGTACCCGAGCTCTTCTTAGAATATATAGGGAGGGCCTACCCTTGTAGAAAGGTGGGATGGTTCATAAGCAAACTAGAGAGAACCTCAGCTAGAGAAGGATGATTTCTTAATCCTTGAGGAAGAACACCGATAAACCCATAGGATAGCACCGAACGATCCCCTACCGAATTTGCTCGATCTCCATCGTTGTAATGCCTGATTTGGGCATTCCTTAACATGAAGAACACAACACTACTAGACTTAGGGCTCAAAAGCCTAAACTAGGATTGATAGTTGTGTTTCTCTTGTGTTTTTATTGTCCAAGCCACTGGAGACCCATAAATCGTCATTCGATGAACAACCATGATGCTCACCGCGGTTACAAACCCACGATAGCTAGTGCCCCAAGTAGGGGAGCACGTCATGTCTGATAATAGCTCTACTATCGGTGAAAGCCACCAGTCTCATCATCAGAGCAGGCGGCATCGCCCTAGAAGGTGGCGTGCACTTCTTCGGTGAGGTCATCATCGCCTTTGGTGCCTTCACCCTAGCCAAGTTTGATAGAGGTGAACTTCACCCCCTCAAGGAGACTAGTGCTAGTGGACAAAGAGTGCCTTGCATTATACCCTTCACTAGGCCTCCTAGGAGCGAACCTTGAGGTCCTCGCTAGGCAGATCTGGCTTGGTTTGGGCATGAACCTCACCCTATCTATAGATGTTTTACATGTCGATGAATGTCCATCACTAGATTCACCATTAGAGATGTGCTATCACTTCTTCCAGCATGTCCTCCTAGACCTCTAGTACAGGGGTCCAGAACACCGATGTGTCATTCTAGCTCCTAGCTAGAGTGGCTCATCGGTCTAGAGGCACCCCATGGCATTTTCCTCTCAAGCGTGGCAAGGACCGATGTCCCATCGCTAGGATAGCTTCCTAGAGATCCTCTCGAGGTTCGAATAGGAGTACTACTCTGATGAGACTAGTGACTTCTAGCTATCATGCGAAGTGCTTCTTCGTCGGTGATGCGACTCTGCTGTCGACGCTCCCTATGCTGATGCCTCTGGACCTGAGTCCAACTAGCTATGTAGCCTACCTCAAGGACAAGGAGGAGCACCTCCATGCCCGATAGGTGGACCTCGATGCCGCCCATGTGGCTCTCAGAAAAATAGGCCAAGCCGAATTTACAAACATGCTAGACCGGTTTTGTAGCTGTAGGGCGTGACCTTGTTGTGGTTTTTGCATCATAGCTTGCATTTTCTGCTGTTCTTGTTTGCATGCTCTATCAGTTGTTGTCTCTCGTCTTTGTGAAGTCATTTGGTCATAGGTTGGCCTATGTGATTTCACTTTGGGCTGTGAGAGCGCTCAGGGTTGTTGGAACATTGGCCATATTCTCAGAGGAGAATTTTGAATTTGGCTCCCATTCACCCATCATGTGGCCATCTGTTTCGGTCCTTCAATAGTTAACATGTGCACTGACAGAGAGGTGTCTACGGTGATTTCGTCAATCTCAACATCAATCGAGTAAATTTTTGAGACAGTACACATACGAGTAGGGTGTGTATATATTTGTAAGTTCTCCATCTCCAGGGGCGGATATAGAGTGTGTGCTTGGTGGTCAATGACACACCGTAGGGCCTAGCCAAATAGTGCACATATATATGAAAAAATTATAATATCAATGAGATAAGAATTTTTTTTGAAAAGGGAAGTTTCATGATTGTTACATCAAGGTGATACATCAACTTGAAATCCTCCTGGCCTTTGCCTAGATGGCACGTAGCCTCACACAAGAATGGAAAAAGGGATGTATCGTTTCATCTTCATGACAAAAACAACATTGTTTGCTGGCTTGCCAATTGTGTTTCATTAAATTATCCTTTGTTAAAATAATGCCATGTTGAAGGTACCACAAAAAGATCTTAATCTTCAAGGGTACTTTTAGCTTCCTTAAGCATTTGTTAGAATTTGGCACATCCTAATGGATGAAAGCCAAGGTAATGAGATTTTACAGAAAATTCTCCACTATGATGTTGTTTCCATTGAAACTCGTGTTCCTCTTTGTTTAAAACAATGTTGGAAAGCCGTGAAAGGAAACACTAGCTTGTGACCAAAAAGGTCTCTGCGCCATGATATAATTGGTGGGTATGAGCGGAACACTTGGCTCACTCACTTGCAGTGCAGTCATGCAAGGCAACCGTCTCCCATCTCTGTCCACTAATGTCGTGAAGGACTCCATGACTAGGCCGACCGCTCATGACAAGCAGTGCTACCTAATGCATGTGATGACACGCTGGGGGTGGCACCCTAAGGTCCTCTTTGGGCCCGAGGTGTGTAAAGCCGAATGCTGACACTCCATCCTGCAATTTGCATTTTGGCCTGTTCCCTGTTCATCATCCTGTTTTTCACATAGTACGCAGGCTATCCAACACATGTCGAGCGCGGACCGTTTGAGGTATTTTTTTCATGTTTTTTCGCTCAAACACGCCGCCCAAGCAGAACCAAACAAGGCCTAACCTAATGCAGTGATGTCGAGCTACCAACGATAAGGCCAAGAAAACTAGGAGCTCAGTTGAGATGCAATCGGACCTCCTCGCCTTTCTTGCAGGCCTGTTTGAAAACATTGAATTATTGTGCACATTTAAATGTGTTAAATCCATAATTTTCTAAGCATAAGAAATGTATGGTAATTTCACTCCCACTAGTAGTATGCCCGTGCTAATGCTACAACACAATTCAGACACACAAATTAAAACAACCAAAACATAAATTTGAGCTAACAAAACCTAAATTTATTCAAAGACAAAAAAAAACCATCCGGCCATATGTTGATGGTCACTAACACCAATTATAAACCATCAACATAACCTGCATATATGCTTAATTCCATCACCAAACATAGGTATAGGGGATTAAACTAATAAATTCTATGAGTTTTGGTGAATATGTGAATGCTGGAGGATTTATCTAGAAAACTGAGCAAGGTGGGCCCAATCATCATATTTAATAACGTTTATCCATGATGTAAACAACTCAAAAAGATTTGAGAAGACAACCAAAGACTTACCACCAAAGTTTGGGCCAAATGGACATGAAAGTGGGCCGGCCAGCCCAGCCCTATCACACCTGATTTTAAGGATAAAATGGGATACAAAATCTTATGTGCGCCAAGAGATTAGTCACACATAAACCCAAATTATAAATAGTATCATCACAAGTGTTTATTACATCATGAATATTAAGACATAGTCTTAACATAAATGTAGCGGAAGTACAAAGAAAATCTCTTGCGGAAGCTCCATATCACAGGGTCGTCAACTAGTTGACCACAAGTCTAGTAATCCTCAGGAAAGTCGTCATTACCATAGCCATCTGTTACCGATCCAGTATTTTTATCCAAATATTGAAAATAAACAAGCGTAAGTACATGTCATACTCAACAAGTGTAACGTGGGGTTCATGAGACTCAAAAGGCTTGACACAGGTTTAATAGCATTCAACTTGTAGTTGTCACAATTTTAGCATAAGAGTAGCAACAAGTTATTTCAATCCCAAAGTGAAACACATGATCAATGTAAACAAGAATAATGAATTGCATAAATGGATAATTCTTAATGATCATCTATTCCATAAGGGTTCCAAGGCCGCTCATGACCGTGAGCACGGCTGATATACCAGTTTTACACTCTACAGTAGGTTGTACAGTTTCACTGTGAGTCAGTGATACCCATATGCTCAGGTTTATAACTGCCAAAACACTTCCAAGGTGAGCAGGTGGGGGTCACTATGAAGCCTTTCAAAGGTTCATCTAACAAGTTAGGGGCCGCTAGGTTTCTGTGCCAGTGTGAATGTAGGGCTCCCCTTTCCGACAAGCACAATGATGCACAGCCTATACACTGACGGACAGAGGTCACACTCTATCCAACCCAAAACACACTCCTCTTATGCCATAAAGGTAACCTCTAACAAGCTAGAAAAGGTTCTTATACTGAGCTAAAGCCAGAGCCATGCAGCCCTCATAGCTGTACTGTGAGTCCCGGATGATCACTTACAGATAAGTCCTTAGGGAGAGGAATCTGAAGCATTTAGAAAGTAGCTAAACACTCCAGCCCCTGTTTCCAAGTTGCTAAAAAGTCATGTTTTATTGTTTATTGCATATCCCATTAGTCAAGTTATAAGATCATGGTTTAATTGAGCACTAGCAAAGCTACCCAATGCATATCCCATAGGAGACAAGGTATAAGTTCAATATTAGGGAATCCCTATCAAGGTGACACATGCAACATGAATTAAATGTATTAATGTTGATAGGAAACAAGGATAATCCTATGCTATACTTGCCTTGAACAAAGTGCTCCTGCTCATCAAAGTAGTACTCTTGATCACCCACGAATTGCTCACCGTCTATACTCGATAATCACAACAACATACAAGCATCCAGAAGCAATCATGCATAGCAAAAAAGCTATAGATTAGAACAGTACACCAATAGCATAAAATCAAGAAGAAAAGTTTGTAAATTAAATCCACGTCTCGCTATGAACACATAGACATGAAGATCACCAAAATCAGAGCTAAAACAAAGAAGTTATGAATTAAACAAGATTTCCTTTAGTAAAATAATAGATTAAATCTAACCTCAAATTTGAAAAGTTGGAAATACACTTAACAGTAGTATGAACATGTAGATTACTCAATTACAAACCTAACGCAACTTGAACGGATTAAATCGGGGTTAAAACAAAGATTTTATGGCCTACAGAAAGTAGTGGCAGTTTTGTAAATAGATGAACCTTAATTTCCGAATATAAAATAATTCAAATCAGATTTTAAATGGAGCCAGGGACTGCGGGCATGAAAATGAAGAAATACAGGGGCTCTTTAACAAAATTGCAGGGACGACAGGTTGAGATCCAAATAATTATAAGGGCCTTTTTGCAAAACTACATGCGAAGGGGTATCTTAAGATCTAGACGGTTGGATCGGAAATGGATGCCGCAGATCAGATCAGAGGAACGGAGGTCGCTAGAGTGACACTGTGTGTGGCGGCGCCATGGCCGGAAAGGCTCGGACCTTGCCGGAGATGGGCGAATCGGTGACTCCAGCCTCCATTGGACACGGGAAAGGCATGGGATGCAAGAGGAGCTCAAGTTAAACTCGAAGGAGGGGTTTAGAGCAGCTACGGCTGCATGGTGATGATGCGGTGCTTGATTTGGCGGCTCAGGAATCTAGTGATGCAACGGAGAGCTCGCACCGGCTATTGAAAGCGAGAGAGGGGTCAAGGGCATTACTCGAAGCTTGCTTACCTCATGTAGAAGCCTGGCAAGGTAGTCGCGGAGGCGAAGAGACGGCGGAACGATGAGCACGGTGGTGGCGGATCTCCTATGACAGCGCTTGGGCTACGACGGCTATGAGTAGGGCACATGTAGCTGCTTAGAGGTGGCTAGGTGAGGGCGACACGATGTGGGCTTCGGCTTTTATGGAGCGATTCGGCTTGGGCGGCACAGCAAGGAGGACACGTGAGCGACACGGCGTCGATGGCGTGGTGGAGTTTGGGGCGGACACGCATGAGGAAGACGACGTTGACTAGCGGACCTGGCATGTCAGCGAAAGGAGAGAGGGGATAGCGCAGGGCGTGGCACAGCGTGCTGGGCCGATGCGGGGAAGCAGAGCTGGGCCGTGGGAAGGTAGGCCGAGCGGAATGGGCTGCTCGGGTCAAAATCAAGAGAAGGGAAGAATAAAATCCTTTTCTATTTTCTAAACCAATTTTCCAAACAAATTTTGAATACAAATTCAAATCAATTTCAAATTTGATTTCAAACCACACAATACAAAAATAATATGCAGCAGCATGAATGCATAGACATGTCTGTAGACCTATATTTGATTTTAATTTTAACAAAGTTATTATTTTTCTAAATTTCAATGCTCACAAAATGCCTAATTAAATTATTTTCTCCTATTTTAAAATCATGCAAATTTTTGGGTGTTACAATTCTACGCCCCCTTAAAATGAATCTTGTCCTTGAGATTCAGACAATACTTACTCAAAAAGTTGCGGGTATATTTTCCTTAGATCCTCTTCTCTTTCCCAAGTAGCCTCATCTTCTGTATACCGATTCCATTGAACCTTACACATCTTTATAACTTGGCTCCTTGTAACTCTTTTTGCTAACTCCAAAATCTTTACCAAAAATTCCTCATATGTAAGATCTTCCTTAACTATAAGCTCCTCTAACGGTATCTGCTCCTTAGGTATACGCAAACACTTCTTCAGTTGAGACACATGAAACACATCATGTTCACCTAACAAGCTCTCAGGCAATTCCAACTGATAAGCTACTTCTCCACGTCTCTCCAAAATCTTGAAAGGCCTAATATACTTTGGTGCTAACTTTCCTTTCATGTTAAACCTTCTCACACTTCGCATATGTGATACTTTTAGGTAAACATAATCCCCTATTTCAAAAACCAATTCTCTTCTCCGAGGGTCAGCATAACTCTTCTGTTGAGATTGTGCCACTCTCAAGTTATCTCTAATCATCCTTACTTGCTCTTCTGTGTCTCTTAAATTATCTAGGCCAAACACTTGAGTTTATCCCATTTGATTCCAAAACAACAGGGTTCTACACTTTTGTCCATACAAAGCTTCAAAAGGTTCTATATTGAGACTCTTCTGATAACTATTGTTATATGAGAACTCTACATAAGGCAAACTCTTATCCCAACTTGTATCGTACTACAATGCACAAGCTCTCAACATGTCCTCTAATATCTGATTAATCCTTTTAGTTTGTTCATCTGTCTAAGGAATGATATGTTGTACTAAAATTCAACTTTATTCCCAATGAACTATGTACTTGCTGGCAAAAATGAGATAGTAAATTTAGTAGCCCAATCAGACAAAATTCTCTTAGGAACTCCATGCAAAGATACTATCTTCTCCATATATAATTGGGCCAACCTTAGGTCCATTATAAGTAGTCTTGACTGGTATAAAGTGAGCAACTTTAGTTAATTCGATCCACTATCACCCATATTGAATCATAACCGCTCTGAGTATGTGGTAACCCGATAATAAAATCCATACCAACTTCTTCCCACTTCCACTCAGGTATCTTCATTGGTTGTAATAATCCTGTAGGTCTTTGATGTTTAGCTTTAACTCTTTGACATGTATCACATAAAGCAACATATTTAGCAACATCTCTTTTCAGTCCATACCACCAATACTTCTCTTTTAGATCCAAGTACATCTTGGTACTCCCAGGGTGAATAGAGTAAGCAGACTCACGTGCCTCACGAAGAATCGCATCTCGTATAGCCTTATTTTCAAGGACACATAGTCTTTTCCCAAACCACAGAGTTCCATTATCATCCATATGGAATCTTGGTGCCTTGCCAATCACTATGTTCTCTGCTATCTCTTTCAAGTTCGCATCCTGTAACTGGCCCTTGCGTATTTCTTGCTCCAGCATAGGTTCTATCACCAACTCCACTGCATTAGTGACAAAGCCCAAGTTCAGTTGCTCAAATTCAGCACACAACTCACTTGACATAGGTGCCACTTGCACCTCATTGGCATAACTCTTCCTGCTAAGAGCATCGGCAACAACGTTCGCTTTTCCAGGATGATAGTGTACTTCTAGATCATAATCCTTAATCAATTCCAACCATCGACGTTGTCTCAACTTCAGATCTGTCTGAGTGAAAAATGTACTTCAGACTCTTGTGATCAATATAGATGTCACTCTTATGTTCGATAAGATAGTGCCTCCATATTTTCAGAGCATGAACCACTGCTACCAATTCCAAATCATGAGTAGGATAGTTTAGCTTATGCTTTCTCAACTGTTGTGATGCATAGGCCAGCTACTCTGCCTTCTTGCATAAGAACACATCAAAGACCTTGACTAGATGCATCGCAATAGATAGAGAAATTTTTGCTCAAATCTGGCAAAACCAACACTGGGGCGGTAGTCAACCTCTTCTTCAATTCCTCAAAGTTAGCTTGACACTTCTCAGACCACACAAACTTAGCATTTTTCTCTAACAGAGCTGTTATAGGCTTGGTCAGTTTAGAAAACCCTTCTATGAACCTCCTATAGTATCCAGCCAATCCCAAGAAACTATGAATCTCTCCCACATCGGTTGGTGGTTTCCAATTCAACACATCTCTCACCTTGCTTGGATCTACTGCTATTCCACCATTAGAGAGAACATGGCCTAGGAAAGAAACTTCCTTCAGCCAAAACTCACACTTGCTTCGCTTAGCATACAACTTGTGTTCTTTGAGCTTTTGCAAGACCAACCTTAGATGTTTAGCATGCTCTTCTTTAGTTTTGGAGAATACCAATATATCATCGATAAATACCACCACAAACTTATCCAAAAACTCCATGAACACCTTATTCATCAAGTACATAAAGTATCTAGGTGCATTGGTCAAACCAAAGGACATAATGGTGCACTCATACAATCCATACATCATAGTAAAGGTTGTCTTAGGTATATCAGTTGCACGAATCTTCAGCTGATGATAACCAGAACGAAGATCAATCTTAGAGAAAACACAAGCACCTCTCAACTGATCAAACAAGTCATCAATTCTAGGTAGTGGGTACTTGTTCTTGATAGTAACCTCATTTAGTGACCGATAATCAACACACATTCTCTAGGTACCATCCTTCTTGTCTACAAATATAACTGGTGCTCCCTAAGGTGACAAACTAGGATGAATGAAACCTTTCTCCTATAACTCCTTTATTTGTTTCTTAAGTTCCTCTAATTTATTAACCCCCATTCTATATGGACGCTTAGCTATAGGTGTAGTTCCAGGTAATAATTCAATAATAAACTCAATGTCACGGTCAGGTGGCATACCTAGCAAGTCATCAGGGAACACATCCGGAAACTCATCCACTACTAGGTCCTCGTTGTCGATCATCAAGCTAGTTCACTATGGCGATCGGTTGTGCTTGCACTACAACCTCAACACTAATTATGTCTCCCTTTGGTGTTGTCAAAGCTACTACCTTTTCTTTACACTTAATCACTACTTGTTGTTGCATCATCCAATCCATACCCAAAATAAGATCTATTCCCGCTATTCTTGACACAATGGGGTCACTTGAAACTCTACCCCCCTTAAGGATAGACTAGTCGGAGACAACGGTAAGAAGCTTGCATACTATCTCCTATGAGTTTACTAATATGGGGTTTTTCATGGCACATAAAGGTATGCTATGGTTTCTAACAAAAGCTTGTGACATGAATGAATGCAAAGCTCCAGAATCAAAAGAAATAGTGGTAGGAGTTGAGTTGATATCAAACATACCGAGCACAACTTCTAGTTCCACAAGCGCCGTCTCTACAGACACACGATTCACCTTCCCATAATGCGGTGGCTTCTGGTTGCTATTCTGCCTTTGGGGGGTTTGCTAGATGGGCTTCTTCGGGCAGTTATAAGATAGGTGACCCTCTTTTCCACAATGGAAACACTTGTTGGCAGTGCTAGGGGTACTGTTCTTCTTAGGAGTGTTGTTGGGTGTTCTATGTCGTGGTGTCTACTGGCCACTCTACTGCTGAGGGCGCTGATTGGCATTTTGCTGCTGATACGATGAACGCTGCTGGTTTAGGTTGGGATTCCACTAGTTACGTGGTCCTTGGTACCTCTACTGGAAGCCTTGCTGAGAGCTAGTGCGCAGATGGGTATTACTCCTAGAGGCCTATCCCTAAAGCCTCCTCTTCTTGGCCTCCATCTCTTTGCGCTTATTATGAATAACAATGGCGCGATTCACCAGCATCTGGAAATTGGGGTATGTATTGGACATAAGCTAGAGTTGCAGACCATCATATAGACCCTTGAGAAAGTGGCGTTGCTTATTAGCATCATCAGCCACCTCATTCGGAGCGTAACGTGACAACTGAGCAAATTTGTCACGATACTCGGCTACAGATATGGATCCCTATTTTAGAGCTCTAAATTCCTCCTGCTTGAGCTCTATCAATCTTTTAGTTATGTAGTAGGATCTAAAATTCTCTCTAAATTCTTGCCAGGTGATAGGAGGAACATTGGCAGGATGTCCATACTCGAATGCCTCCCACCAGTCTTGAGTTTCTCCCTGAAGTTGTCCTAGCGCGTACAACACCTTCTGTTGGTCATTGCACTGCGCTATGTTGAGTTGCTTTTCCATTGCTCGAAGACAATCATCTGCTTCCACTAGATTAGTGGCATGTGAAAACACCAGGGGGCGACCCTTCAAGAACTCACCATGCTTGTCATAGGGTGATCCACCAATTGGTTGATTCTGTTGATTCTGCACCAGAGCTTGCATAAGTTGTGTCTGCACTGCCAGAAGCTGCTCAATAGTAGGTGGCAGTGGTGGTGGTGGATGTGGGGGAACACCTCCATGACCTCGGCCTCTTCCTCTTCCTCTTCCAGACATCTGACATCCAACACAAATATTCAAAATTTAGAGATTTCCATGTTATAGACACTTAGAGATTTAGGATACATTCTAAAAATTTTCTGGACGAGTTCCAACATTAGTAGCTCAGTAAAACAGTCATATCTTGGGTTCCAGGTAACCAAAAGAGGTGTTCTTTATATGGTTCCAAAGCTTAATAAATTATCTACAACTTTTATTCAGACCACATGCCCAGATTCCATCGTTAGGTTACTCAAAAACAGGATACAACCGAAACTGTTCTAGATTCTAGACTGCGCAGAAACTTCAACTTAAAACAGCTATATATCTCAAACCAGATAAGGTATATGGGTGATTAAATAGGCATTAGAAAGATACTTAAGTCTAGTTGCTTCCATAAAAAAATCATAATTTTTGGTTGAGTAGATTTACATTGGCATTGAGATAAGGGCAGATGGCTCTGAAAAAACAGATCCGAGAGAACAAGATGTACCAAACCCTACTATTTATTTATTGACTCAAACTTTAATATTCTTAACTATGGAACTTGCGGATATGCCCATAAAGTTTCAGCACTCATTATAAAAATCCAACTCACACATAAATATAATAATAAATCAACTAGGCACACTAAAGTTCACACCGCACTACTAGACTCGACTTGGATCAACTTGACCCGTGCTACTAACGTCCTATTACATAGAAAGGACTCCAACACCTATGGGAGAAATTTTTGGGGAAGCTCCTCGTAGACCCTTGGCAGGTTGAGACACACCCTTTGCTCATCTATCACTTGTTGGTATCTCTTAAGGGTCGCTTCCTGTGCCTTCAACTGATCTTCTAGCCATCGATTCTTGTCTACTAATTCATAGGCATAGTGCACCATCACTTGAGTTGTGGGATCCATGCCTTCAGGGTCCATTATTGCCCATCCCAAGTGAGGGTGTTGGCGAGGGAGGAATCGGTATTGGTCTTCCTTCAATCATCAAAGCGACAACCACGTAGACCCATGTAGGCTACAACGGCTGCATCTTCTATACTATCTTCCATGGTAGCACTAGTGAGCGTGATGCGCATAGTTCGAGTCCAGCTGGTATGCATCCTTTTGTTCATCCCTGATGGAGATACACACCCTAGTCTTCCAATAAGTGTCCTCCAGAGGGTGCGTATGCTCGTTGCAGACGTACTCCACAGCTGCGTCCCAATCAGCATAGTAGGTCTGAAGAATCCTCATAAGTCGGTGGTGCAAGACAGAGGATTCACACCCCAGGTTTATACCAGACCTTCGTAGTCCATCCAAGGGGAGGGATCGGCTTATCCTCTTGAACGATGTCTTCCTCCTCCTCATCATCAGACAATGCAACGACCTCCACTTCTTCGGGTTCTTCTTCTTCAGGCTCTTCCTAGAATGGCTCCAACGTAGGTGCAGGTGCTGGCGAGTCAACTTCTTGCTCCTAGGGTTCCTCCTCCCCATGTGGCTCTATGGACTCATACAAGCCATGAGGCTGGTAGCAACCTTCGGTGCTGATGCGAGCGGTCTTATTGGCATGAGACATCTACAGAATTAGATTTCCTCAGATTAGAAGCAATAATTTTCATAACAGAGTGAGGCAAAAGAAGAATAAAACTTTAGCAAATAACAAGGGTGAGATGGGAAGCATGAAATGAGTGAAGCAAAAGAGGCTAAAACGACCATTGCTAACTGAGCTTGCATCCTATAGTCAATACGGTTCTGATACCAATCTGTCACACCCGATTTTAAGGATAAAATGGGATGCAAAATCTTATGTTTGCCTAGATATCAGTCACACACATAGGCCAACAAATTATAAATAGTATCATCACAAGTGTTTATTACATCACGAATATTAAGACATAGTCTTCACATAAATATTGTGGAAGTATAAAGAAAATCTCTCGCTGGAAGCTCCATATCACAGGGACGTCAACTAGTTGACCACAAGTCTAGTAATCCTTAGGAAAATCACCATTACCATAGCCATCTATTACCCATCTGGGATTTTTATCCAAATATTGAAAATAAACAAGAGTAAGTACATGTCGTACTCAACAAGTGTAACATGGGGTTCATCAGGCTCAAAAGGCATGACATAGGTTTAACAACATTCAACTTTTAGTTGTCACAATTTTAGCATAAGAGTAGCAACAAGTTGTTTCAATCCCAAAGTGAAACACATGATCAATGTAAACAAGAATAATGAATGGTATAAACAGATAATTCTTAGTGATCATCTATTCCATAAGGGTTCCAAGGCTGCTCATGACCATGAGCACGGTTGATATACCAGTTTTACACTCTGTAGAGGTTGTACACTTTCACTAGTGAATCAGTGATATCCATATGCCATGGTTTATAACTCCCAAAACACTTCCAAGGTGAGCAGGCAGGGGTCACTATGAAGCCTTTCAAAGGTTCATCTAACAAGTTAGGGCCGCTAGGTTTCTATGCCGTGTGAATGTAGAGCTCCCCTTCCGACAGGCACAATGACGCGCAACCTATACACTGATGGATAGAGGCCGCACTATATCCAACCTAAAACTCACCCCTCTTGTGCCATAAAGGTAACTTCTAACAAGCTAGAAAAGGTCCTTGTACTGAGCTAAAGCTAGAGCCATATCCCTCACAGTTGTACTCTAAGTCCCGGATGATCACTTACAGATAAGTCCTTAGGGAGAGGAATCTGAAGCATTTAGAAAGTAGCTAAACACTCCTAGCCCCTATATCCAAGTTGCTAAAAGGTCATGTTTTAATGTTTATTGCATATACCATTAGTCAAGTTACAAGATCAAGGTTTAATTGAGCACTAAGCTACCCAATGCATATCCCATAGGAGACAAGGTATAAGTTCAATACTAGGGAATCCCTATCAAGGTGACACATGCAACATTAATTAAATGTATTAAAGTTGATAGGAAACAAGGATAATCCCATGCTATACTTGTCATGAACAAAGTGCTCCTACTGATCTTGCTCATCAAAGTAGTACTCTTGATCACCCACGAATTGCTCACCGTCTATACTCGATAATCACAGCAACATACAAGCATCCAGAAGAAATCATACATAGCAACAAAAGCTATAGATTAGAACAATACACCAACATCATCAAATCAAGATGAAAAGTTTGTAAAATGAGTCTACATCTCGCTATGAACACATAGATGCGAAGATCACAAAAATCAGAGCTAAAACGAAGAAGTTATGTATTAAACAAGATTTTCTTTAGTAAAATAATAGATTAAATCTAACCTTGAATTTTAAAAGTTGGAAATACACTTAACAGTAGTATCAACATGTAGATTACTTAATTATGAACCTAACACAACTTGAATAGATCAAATCAGAGTTAAAACGAAGATTTTATGGCCAACAGAAAGTAGTGGCAGTTTTGTAAATAGATGAAACTTAATTTCTGAATTTAAAATAATTAAAATCAAATTTTAAACCGAGCCAGGGACTACAGGGCATGAAAACTAAGAAATACAGGGGCTCTTTCATAAAATTGTAGGGACGGCAGGTTGAGATCCAAATAATTATAAGTCTTTTTGCAAAACTACAAGCGAAGGGGTATCTTAAGATCTGGACTGTTGGATCAGAAACGGATGGCGCTAGATCAGATCAGAGGAACGGAGGTCGCCAGAGCAGGTGCTGTGCACGGTGGCACCATGGCTGGAGAGGCTCGGACCTCATCAGAGTTGGGCGAATCGGTGACTCCAGGCCACCATTGGACATGGGAAAGGCATGGGAAGCAAGAGGAGCTCAAGACGAACTCGAAGGAGGGGTTTAGAGTGGCTGTGACGGCACGGTGACGACGCGGTGCTTGATTTGGCAGCTTGGGAATCCAACGATGCAATGGCGAGCTCGCACCAATGGTTGAAAGTGAGAGAGGGGTCAAGGGAAGTACTCGAAGCTTGCTTACCTCACATAGAAGCCTGGCAAGGTAGTCGTGGAGGCGAAGAGACAGCGGAACGACGAACGTGGCGGTGGCGGATCTCCTATGATGGTGCTATGGCTACAGCAGCTGTGAGTAGGGCACATGTGGTGGCTATGTAAGGCTAGCACGATGCAGGCTTCGGCTTTTATGGAGTGATTTGGCTTGGGCGGAATGGCAAGGAGGAGACATGAGCGGCGTGGCGTCGGCGGCACGGTGGAGTTCGGGGCGGACACGCGCGAGGAAGATGGCACTGACCAGCGGACCCGGTGTGTCAGCGAAACGAGAGAGGGGATAGCGCTGGGCATGACGTAGCGTGCTGGGCCACCTATAGGGCCAATGGGGGGAAGCGGTGCTAGGCCGCGGGAAGGTAGGCCGAGCAGAATGGGCTACTCGGACCAAAATCAAGTGAAGGGAAGAATAAAATCCTTTTCTATTTTCTAAACTAATTTTCCAAACAAATTCAAGTCAATTTCAAATTTGATTTCAAACCACACAATACAAAAATAATATGCAGCAGCACGAATGCATAGACATGTATGTAGACCTATATTTGATTTTAATTTTAACAAAGTTATTATTTTTCTAAATTTCAATACTCACAAAATGCCTAATTAAATCATTTTCTCCTATTTTAAAATCATCCAAATTTTAGGGTGTTACAAACACATAGATTGGCCAGTCTGCTCTTGAGCCAATTCGCCCTCTGCCACCTCATACTCCTTCCTAAGATCTACACCATTGATTTTAATACAGTAATAGGTCGGTTTATCCAATGGTGATTGAGGGAGATGATGCGGACTGATGATGTGGCCATGCCTTGCCCCCTAATCCATCTCCCCTATATAAGGCGCCCTCTACCCCCTCTAGGAGAGCCATCCTAAAACCCAAATTCATATTCTCTTCATCAGGATCAGAGCCAACAATAAACTAGAAGATTAGTCCTCTATAGGACCTAGTCTTATAAATAGAAATAGTGAGATAGAGAATGAGGGAAGAGTTTGGAGGAGGTGCCGGCCTGTCGGTGCTCTCTATCTATGGCTTGTACCTTGGTGGATCCATGCTCTATCTAAGCTTGCCTTGAGATTTCTCTGGTAATCAACTTCTGATTCAAGTAAGCATCTTTTTCATATTGTTCATTAGGTTCACAATTCAGTTTGAGTGCTTTATTCTTTATCCGGGAAGAGTAAAGTATTAATAGTAGTGGAAGCATGGTGCTTAGACTCTAGGTTACTTGTGGATGCACCCTACATTCTAGATCGGTGGTAGATCATGATGGTGACTATATAGCTCGTTGAGTCCTTTGTAGTCCACCTCTCGTCAGTTGGCCAAGTAGGACCCAGTTACTACGGAAAGCATCCTCTGCTGGTGTGTTTCCTTATATAATGTCCCTAGTTGAATAGTAGAAGACATAGCTTATCAAAGTCTGAACAAGAGAATCCATAGTTATCCTCTCTACGCTCCTAGTTTATCCTAATATTGTTGCTACCCTTTGTTAAGTTAGACTATAGTTAGTCTCACACATTTTCCTGTGGATATGATACTTGGAATACTTTTCGGTGAAAGCTATAGCAGTATCCATGCGCTTGCGGATTTATCTGTATGCGTTAAATATACCAACAAGCTTTCTGGCATCGTTGCCTGGAGAAACAATTGCTGAATTTACTACTGAGCCTAGCTTAACCTTTTATATTTTATTCTTTCTTTTGTTTTAATTTTTCTTTTAGCAAGGATAACACACATTTATATCAATATACTAAACCCACGAGCGCAAGCCTAAAGCCACCAAAATCTTTAGAGCCTATCCTAATATTTGGCTATGAGGTGTACCCATGTTTAATAAAATTAATTGAGAAACAATCCTTCTCGGGAGAAGGCAACCAAAACCCATACTCACACCTATGGGAGTTTCCACAGACCTGTGCATGCTTACGTATTGCTGGCATGTCTGACAAAACCTTATGATGAAAGTTATTTCCATTCTCTTTAATGGGAAGAGCTAAACAATGGTATAGTCGAACTGTAGGAAGTATGCAAGGAGATTAGAAAACATTATGCTCTAAATTTTGTTTACGTTTCTTTCCCATCCCTAGAGTGGTTTGCCTTCAGAAAAAGGTTCTAAATCTTAGACAACTAGAAGAAGAATCTCTTGCAACATCATGAGAATGTATTAATGATCTTATTACCACTGGCCCGGACCTTGCTATTTCAGACCCGATGCTCCTTCAACATTTTTATATGGGTCTTAGCGAGGATTCTACGCAATCCCTTGATCAAGCCACTAGAGAAGCTTTCCTATGACACCCCAAAATTCCTAGTTTGGGTTGTCATTAGAAAACACTAAATAAAATAAGGGATTTAAATTTTTTTTCTAAAATATTCCAAGATTTAATTGATTGTTATTATAGCAAAATGAGAAAATGTGGATTTATAAAACTTTTCAAAAGTTAGTGAAGGGTGATTTGTTTGTTGGCTGTGTGCTTTGTTTTGGCTTGGTGGTGTGAAAAATGAATTTCTAAAATTTGAACAAACCACAACTAGGCCCTCTTCATTTTTGAAAATAAAGCTTCAAAAGTCTTATTTGAAAACTAGTTCAAATTTGAATTTGAAAACATTTTTAAAATGTGCATAAAAGAAAAGTTGTTTTTAGTTTTCAAAAATGATCTAAAAACAAGATCCAAAAATAATCCCAAAGTAAGATTTCAAATTTTGGTTTCAAAATTTTTTGGAAAAGTGATTAAAATCCTGGTTTATAAAAAGAAAAAGCCTTTTCTTTTCTCACCCTGTTCCTCCCTTGGGTTTGGCCCATGCTCGCTGGCAACCCAGCCCGCACTCCCCTCTACGCAGCGCACCTAGCAAGCCGACCGGCCCAGCCAGCTAGCCCAGCACCGCAGCCTACAGCGGCCTACCCTAGCACCACTGCGCACGCCCCTCCACCTAGGTCAAGGCCCTAGTAGCCGTAGCCTACAGCAGCTGCCGACGTTGGGGAAGAAGGTGGCCGCGCCCTAGAGCCACTGCTCCGCTGGCCCCGCTTGCCAGGCCACCCGCGTCACTTGACCATTCGGGCCCATCTGTTCAGCGGGCGGCCACCTTCTTCCCCAACGCTCTATAGGAGCCGAACGAAGCCAGCCGCCAGTCGATCCTGCTCGAGTGCATGGATCGAGGATTGCCTTGCCTATAAATGGATGAGCCCCATGCGCCGCACTGCCCTTTGAACCCTAAAAGCCATAGCCAACCTTAATCCTAACAATAGCCTAGGCACCACCATAGCCAGCCGCCCAGAGCTTGACCCACCGCTGTCGATCTCCTCCCTTGCCGCGTCTCTGTCGATGATAACCGACCCACTGAGTTCTACATCAAGGTGAGGATCACATCATTGCCCCTCTCATGCTCTCTCTCTATCCCTCTCTCCTATGTGCACGCCATCAGTAGCGCCACATCGCTACTCCGCTTCACCACGTGCATCGCCGTCTCTAGCCAGCCGCTACCACCAGCGGTGCCCGCATCGGGTTTTCAAGGCCAAGCCCTGCTCCCCTGTGCCCTCACCTAGCCTTGGCCATGTCCCAGTAGCCACCACGCCACCGCTCGCCAGTGAGCTCATGCCAGGCCATAAATGGCAGCGCCACCACCTGCCATCGTTTGCCTCTTGGGCTAGCCCCAATGAGTTTGCGAGGGCGAGCTCTCTTGCCTCATGCAACTCGCGTGCCCTGCCATCACCACCGCCCAAGGTCGCACTGCTGTCGCTGACCTACCATCGCCCAGTCGATGTCCACGTTAGCCGCCACGCGTCCGCCACACAGGCACCTGCATCAGCAGAGATTGGGACAACCAGTCAATCCTCGGGCAGCCCTAGGCTCTTTCACAGAAAAGCCCCTCTATTTTTTCCAAATTAACCAACAATCTATGTTAGTTAAAAAATAATGAGATTAAAGCCCCTATGTTTTATGTTCTAACCCATGAGCTTTCGGTTAATAGAACCTGCCAGTCTAAGCCCTTCGGTTTTCATGAGTTTGCCCTCGATAGTTTTAGTTTATTTACGATCTAGCCCTAGGATTCGTCTATTAGCCCCTAAATTTAGTGTTTTATTCACAGCCATAGATTACACATTCTAGCTCCAATTCAGCCTGTTCATGTTGCGTTAGCTTCGTAATAGTGTAAGCTACTGTGTTAGCAGTGACGTTTGCCATGACCTATGCTTGTTGAATTTCAACATAAATATTATATGATTGATATTTATCTAATTCCTTTTTAATAATATATAAAAGCAACTTAGTTATACATCGGCTTTTCATAAATCAATATTATATCAACATAAATACCTTTTCAATAATGACCTACTTAGATCAACCTTGAAACATATAGTGAATCGATTAGTTGTTCTCGCATGTTTTATGTTCTCTAAAATTATAAATGATTAAATTAACTAAATACTATTAAATATTTATAAATAAAATGTGACTAAGGTTTAACTCTGGCTTTTATAAATCAATATCATTTGGTTAGTTGTACTTTGGGATATTTCTATGAAATGTCCATCACCTCATTAACTAAAATTAATCAAACCTATAGTCTATTCTTCGTTATGTTGTACTACCTATCGATAGTCACGTCCTTTCAATGATAGCTCCATTTTCCTGTTGTTCTTGCACTCTCGTGACCGTAGCACTAAGCCTTGCCGATTAGTGCGCTCTTTTCAAGCTTCTCCTTTTGAGTGATGTATTGTTCTTAGTCATGTTTGTTTTTTGTCTATTTGTGTTGCTTGGTTGCTTCGAGTAGAGGAAGCGCGGTTCATTAGCGCTGAAGACCAGTAGCTGAGGACCGACAGTCGAAGCAAAAGCTAGAGACAAGAAGATAGAAGTCAAAGACTTCTGAGCAGCTAAACTTTGGAAAAAGGCAAGTGCAGGCATCATGTGATCATATTGCTCCTATTCATTTATAATTCACTTTACTTTCATTGCTTGTGTCTAAATTATGTAAACCCTAAGGACATGACTAGCCCTATGATTACCTTCCTTGTATTTACCTTAGGGTTTCTATGATTGGATAGTGTAGTTATGCTTAGCTACTCCACTCACCACTTCTACATGTTAATGATAGTAATGATGACTAATGATTACTTTAATGATGATTAATGACTACTATAATAATGGAGAAGTAAGGATGCTTATAGCATCAGTGGTTAAGTTGATGAAAGGGGGAACAGTGTACTAGAGCTTGGCCCGGTTTCTAGGGGTACCCGTGTTCGCCCTCCCTAAGGACCTGTTCGTAGAGTGGCCACCTGAAGACATATAGTACAACTTCAAGCCATATGGCTCTGGCTTGATGTAGTATCAGGACCTCTACTAGTAGGGTGTAAATTTTTAGGTAGGCGTAAGAAAGTAACCTAGGTAATGAATATTAAGTTGATAGTTAGTCCGGATTCCATTGCTATGGGCATGGTTGCCATGCGCCTAGGCCAAACCATATGAGTTGCATCCTATTAGCTAGAACCTATGAACAGTCTCATAGTGAAACCCTGCCTACTCACCTCGGTAGTGTTTTGGGGAGTCGCAACCCTAGGCAACTAGGAATCATGACTTGAAGTGAAAGTGTACACCTCTGCAAAGTTAAAACTGATATATCAGCCATGCTTATGGACACGAGCGGCCCAGACTCTCACATGTTTAGATATATGACTCACATGGACAATGGAGATGGTTATGCATTGGAGGTTGCTAGCTCGTGCTTTGGTGAGACTGCTATCCTGTGCTCTTATTTGGGGTTGCCTACCCCAAGGTTACTTCTTGAGGTTGCTACCTCAATAATAATGATGATGATTAATAATAATATTGTTAACCTTACTCTATTAATTAAGGGTTGAGATGAATCATGTACATTAGTAATAGGATGCTTTAATAAAAGTTTGCCAACTAAAAATGCTAAATGCAGTTAAACTGAGTCAGCCTACCTTTGTTATAGCCTTGCATGTCATATACTTTCTGCCTATACTTGTTGAGTTCAGGCATGGACTCACCCATGCTATCCCCCACACCCCCTAGTGTGCATAGTGAAGCACTGCTTAGAAGAAGGACAAATATATGGTGGAGTTCTAGAAGTTTGTCAGAAGTGCTTGGCGTATGGGGCCCTAGTCAGCCGTCCCTGAGAAGAATGGAGCCCAAGAAGTTTAGCAACCATTTCGCATAGCTCTAATAGTTGTAAGTGTTACATATATGTATGTTTTCCGCTATATAACATTGTTTTATGATATTTCTATTCTGTTGTTGTATGTGTGGACTTCCTAGGGTACACATATGACTAGAGCTTGGTTCTCTTTGGAAAACTGGGCGTAACATTTCCTTCATTTGTCTATTAGTGAAGCAAGGATTATCCTTGATAGAATTATTGGAAAGACTCCCTGCACTAGCATTCATAATGAACTCCCCAAGGAAGAGAAGGAATTATCTCCCAAACAAGAAGAGGAAGTTTTGATAGCCAAATCACAACCACTCCAATCCCAAGATTTAGCTATCAATCCCGAACCATCAATTCCCCAAAATTCAAATCCTCCAAAGGAAGAAGAAATTCAACCTTTTGAAATTAGTTGTGAGGATGATCTTTTTTATGCTGATTTTGGGAAAAGCTTAAACTTCTAGTTCCACAAAAGACCTTCGAGCGAATATAATTTAAATCCTCTCAAGAAAAAATCTCTTAGAAAGCATCCTTATTCCCATGTAGGACATTGGGAAGAATTCAAGGATGGCATGTCTAGTGAACCCATAGAAGGAGAGCTAAGGCATCTAGAAGGTATTCCTATCTTCTCCCCTTCTATGCCCACATTAGATGTCTCATTCAAACCCATCCTTGACCTCGATGATTCCTCTTATGCTCTTTTTCCTAAGACTCATGATGATCCTAGTAATCCACCAAGACACACAAAGCATATGAGTCATGAAGGCCATAAGGAAGACCAAGAAGAGCAACGATAATGGCTGGAGAATATAAAGAACTCATATGCCATTGAATGGATGGGCAAGGCTGAACCCACAAGGATAGAACCCAAACCTGATCTAAACGGTGAGCTTAAGTCAATCTCTATAATAAACATAACTCATCCAAGTTTGGAGGAGACCTTGAACAAGATCAACCCGAGAGTCACTAATCTAAGTGAAATTTTGGACTTTCATGAAAATGATCCTCGGCGCTTGAAAAGTTAGATTACATCAACGAACGTGGAAGCTATTTCATAAACACCTCATCAAACCCATGCTCATATGAGAAATCTCTTGAATCAATTAGTCTCTCTACTACCACACACGACGTCTTCAACGCCCTCATACTCTCTTTTCATAAAGACTTTGAAAGGGTGGTTGTAGATGCATATGTTTATCATAAATATTGCAAATCTCGTTGGCATTAATCTTGAGATAAGCATCCAAAGGTTGTTGTTCGAGGGGAAACCACTTCATCAATTAGAAATGCATTTGAAGGTTTCCCAAGGATGAGCTTCTGCCCTAAAACATGCACTTTCAGAAGATAGCATAAGCTTTCTCCTTTTGCTGTAACACCCTTGTGAAATGAACATAAAAATATAATTGTGAAAATATTTCTTTGGGTATTTTTGCCACTAACCATTCTAGGTTTGAAGAAAAAGAATGAAGGATGACGACGTAGGTATGTCCAACCAATTATCATGCAACATTTAATCACATACATCCAAATTTGATTTTGCATTTGCAAAATTCAAGTATGGAGGATGGGCTTCTCTAAAAAATCTTATGCCATGTGGCTAAATCATTTTTGTTGTCTCTACCTTTAAGCCATGCTCAATTTGCTAAATAACAATGATGCCCTTTCATCTCCATTTGAGTAAATCTCTATAATACTTTCATGTTACCTTTGTTTGCTATAGTATATGCATGGGTTTTGAAGTATTTCCATACACCTTTTAAATTAGGCATGGTGCTTAGTTTAAACTATTTTCCTGAATTAAATTAGATGCGGTGTCTAGTTTGATTCTTGAACCAAAAGATGTGCTGATTTTACTTTCAAAGGCTTTTAAATTAAGTGTGGTGATTACTGTTAAAATGCCTTTCTAAATCAAATTAGAAGTGGTGTCTAGGTTGATTTTTGAGCTGAAAGTATGATTTAGTAGACACTGGATATGCTGTTGGACTAACCCCTACAGGAAACTCGCAATCAATTTGGGTAATTCATGAGAAGAATTCAAATCAGAGATGAAGCAAGGCACATGAAGAACTCCAATAACATTGCGCAAACAAGACACAACTCATTCAACATGGATGGAAGAACTCTATGGATCAAAGTGGAAGAAGATGAGTGTCATAAAATATGATCTGCAATCAAAACACTCACTCATAGGAAGTGGAAGAGAAAATCAATAGACCCAAAAGCCCTCACAACAGAAGATCATTTATGGAAGCAAATCAACAGAGGCATCAAACAATGAGTGAGTGGTGCGGAAGGTCCAGCAAGACATCAAGATCAAAGAGCAAAAAGATGGCATGAAAAAAGGTTGAGAAAGAAAGGGTGCAAGATAGGAAACAAGAAGCTCCTGAACAGTTCAAGTTGCGAGGCTAGCTAAATAAGGAAAACTTCAACTAAAAGGGAATGGACCATTACAAGTCACCTACCCCTTCGTCATTTGGTGTCATCACGCTCCAATGACAAAAGGTAACATCCTAAGGTAAATGGTCATTATTTAAAAAGTTTTTTCTTGATTCTAGTAGGCACATAAATAAGAAACAAACATGTTCGAGTTACAATTTACTTTATCCAACCTGATTAACTCAACATGTTTAGTTCTTTAAGCTTGTTCCTTGCACCACATTCTTGATCTCATAGTTTTAACCAAATGGGCTAAAAAGTTGCATACCTTATCTCTTATTTTCAAAATCATGTAAAGGTTGATACATTATGTAAACATAGACACTCCTTCCGTAGGTTAAGCAATTCAATCTTTTGTTCCAAATATACTTAAATGCTACATTCATGCTTAATCTTTTGATTTTACCACCCATGTTATAATTGAACACGGCGCATAACATCCACTTCATCTTGTTCCATGTGCCTAAGGTTAGAGAAGAATGAATAAAGTTTTGGTTCTGTTGGTGCTTTCCCACCAACTAGAGCCTATGCACTTGATCTCTACCTTGTCTTTATGAGCAGGACACACTTCAAGCAAAGTGTGAGGGAAGATAGTCGATTCCCTAATTTCTACAAGTGAAAGTTCTGAACTTATCAAACCAAAATTAAAATTTGAAATCAAGATAGGTTTGGTAAGGTGGCATCACCATTAGAGGTGTCATCACAAGAATCCTCATCTTCAGTGCAAACTGAGGTACTTGATCAATGAACTTCATGAGGAGAAGTCCCATTCGAAGGACTTACAACACCAAACCCTCACCGAAAGAGCTAGCTTGGGAGAGAAGTACTCCCGTGTATCTAGGTGTCGATGTTTGATCATCGATAGCCTGCCATGGGGGTCCCCAGGGTAGTATATTTGGGCTTCAGCGTATGCAAAACTCAACGGTAAATGCAAGAGACAGTCGATTTATCCTAGTTCGGGCCCTCGACCGTGATCGAGTAATAGCCCTACGTCTAGTCGGCGTTAGCCTTTATGTTGGATTGATCGTAAAGTGTTGTGTTGTACAATAGTTCTCTTGAACCTCCGATCCAAGGAGCCCTGCCCTCCTTTATATAGTGAGGAGGCCAGAGTCCTAGTCGGTTTACAATGAGAGTTCCTAGTAGGATTACAGAGTAATACTACTACTAAGATTACATGGGAAGAATCCTAGTTAGACTAGTTCTCCCTTCCATGTGGGGTATCCCATGTGGGTCCCTGCACCGACAAGCCCACGAGCACTTCATGGTTGAGTTATGGAAGCCTCATCTTGTTCCTTCAGGTCTTGTCAAGCAGGAACAAGCATCGTCCGAGTGCTTTCTTGAGCGAAACCATGTAGCGCTTCGTGAGATCTTCGAGTGGTGTGTACCTTTTTGAAGAAAAAAGTACTCCCATTTGGATGTAGCCCCCGAGCCTCTTGCTATTTGGCACAAGGAGCTTGAGGGTCTTTTCTTGAAATCATCTTGATTAGCATGTATCCAGGTTCTTTGTTGAGAAGAGCTCGGATATAGCTATTTTCGGGTTCTTTTCGTCAGTATGGCCTTGAAGTCAGTCTGTCTTGAAGAAGTCTTCTGAGTGATGTGCGCTTTTTGAATAAAAAAGTGCACTCACTGAGTGTAGCCCCCGAGCCTCTTGCTATTTGGAACAAAAAGTTGGAAGGGTCTTGAATCTTTATGCTATTTGAAAATTCCTGTTTGAGTGTAGCCCCCGAGCCTCTTGCTATTTGGAACAAAAAGTTGGAGGGTCTTGAATTTGAGTTGTTCAACGAATTGAAAACTTCCCATGTTGCAGCCCCCGAGCATTGTTCAAAAAGAGCTCAGATACAGGATCTTGGCATATTCTCTACTGGTCTGCTGTTGTCAGATGTAGAGTCTACTGCTTTCAGATGTAGAGCCTGAAGCTTTCAGATGTAGAGTCTACTGTTGTTAGGTGTAGTTGTGTGGTGGTGGTTGAGTGTAAATGCCTTTTGTTCATGGGTTGTATTGTGTTGGTATATTCTCCTAAATATGCTTGTTGTTGAGTACTGTTCCTTCACTCTTGAGCTCCCCTTCTTTATTGAGTTATGTCTTTTCACTATGTCCTTTGCTAGGCTTGTTCCATTGGTGCTCTTGGTCCATATGCACCGCCCCTTTGGTCTATAAATAGTCCCCCTGGAGTGCTATGTTTGATTCATTAAGCATTCTGTTGCTTGTTCTAAAGTCTCCGTAGTCATGAATATGGTAGTTTGTGAAGTAGAGCAGCCTCCGAGCGCATTTTGTAGTTCTCGTATATCTTGTCATAGCTGGAGGAAGTCTTGTGATAGGGATTAGAGGTAGACTAATCCCACAACAGCAATGTACTAGGAAGTACATGGCAGTAGTTGGAGGAAGTCTTGTGATGTGGGCTTCGTTTCTTCATCTGGCAGTTCTGGGTTGATCCTCGCCGCTTGTCTTGAGACTGTCCGGCGTAGATCAACACCATATCCAGCATCACATTGGACTTGGGTAGAAAGATGCCTGTCGACCTTCTCTGCTCCATGTTGTCCTGTCGTTCTGCTGATTTCCGCCTTGGGTGCACTGCGTCCGTCCTTTGAAGAAAATAGTGTAGCCAAGTGCGGTTTGTTCTACTGAGTAGCGATTTGGAGCACATAGTCGTTCTAGAGCCTAGTTGTTTCTAGGTTCCTTTTTGCTACTTGCCTATCGTAGTTTCGAGTCTGTTGGGTCTTGTAAGATGTGTAATCTTGTATCTTTTGAAGTCATTTGTAATAGAGAGATTCTTGTCTTCTGAGTTGTCATTCTTTATTCTGCTGATGTCCCGGTTGTCTATGACATTCCCAAGTTCTTTATGTTAGAACCGGGTTGTTATGTTCCTTGTGAGGTAACCTTCCATTGCTTCATGGTTGATGAGTTCTTTTTGCAGCCATGTGGTAACTCTGCCATTTTGCTGGATGGATATGTCCGAAATTTGCCCAGTTGAACTAGTACCAGTTGTGTGGATTTGTGCCTTCCTGTCATTTTAGCTGTGTAAGTAAATGGACCATTGTGTTCTCACACCATGTTTTAATGGGCCTGGTGGGTTGTGTTTTTACCGGTGTAAAATCTATTTAAAGGCCTTAGTCCTCCTTTTCTTTGGTACCCTGCCTTTGCCTTGAAAACCCTAGCCCTTGCACCTCTGCCGTCGCCATTGCCACTGCCATCTTAGCGCCACCGTCCCAGCCTTCTCTTCCCCTAGTGCCTTTTTGCCTCAGTTAGTATATGGGTAGGAAGAAGGCCATGAGCAAGTCCTAGGCAACCTTCATGGATGAGGAATCATCACTTTCCAGTGATTGAGAACCAAGAGTTCGTGGCCATGAGGGCTGCCCAGAAGGCTTGGCCGGCTCCGATGATGACTGAAGATCAGCTTAGGGAACTTGTCAGCGATGGTTTGATCTAGAGCAAGGACATTGCTAAATGGAGAGTTCCTAGGCTGAGCATCGAGTCCCTGCTCTAGGTCCTAGGTTAGATCGTTCTTTTCATCTCCTTCATCCATGCTGGACTTTGCCTTCCTGCCTCCGCCTTTCTTCATCAATTTCTCAGCTATTTTGGGCTTAGCCTGAATCATCTTGCTCCCAATGTAGTCCTTCACCTTTCTGTCTTTGTTCATCTTTGTGAAACTTTTCTTGGAATTCCCCCTTCTCTTTCTCTCTTTCGCTACTTCTTTCATCTGAAACCCCAACCCTGCCGCGAAGACACTAGTGTTCTTGGTAGCTGCGGGATTCAATTTCACCAGGGTCTTAAGAGCAAGTTATTTGACTATGACCTGGCTGATTCTGTGAGGGATTGGCGTGCCGACTGGTTTTATGCCGCCAGTCTAATTCCTTCTTTGGTTGTTCACTCTGGATCTGGTCCCTTGGTTAATGACCGATGGGATAAGAACCCTGTGACGACGGCTAAGGTTCAGGCGATCCAGCCATTTCTTGATAGGATAAGTACTCTAAAACAGCAGGGCTTGACCGACTTCGGTATTATCTTGAGCTTTCTTCATCATCATGTTTAGCCTCTGAAGGAGCGAGAGAACCTTGGTTTCGAGTACTTCGGGGCTAAGGATCCTTCGCGCATGGTCCCTACCCTTGAGTTGACCGATGAGGAGCTAATCGAGCATCTCTAGAAGATGCTGAAAGGAGCAAGTGTTGTCCCGCTTGCTGTCTCCGAGTACTCTACCAACAACCCACCTTCCTGCTATAAGTTGTTTTCTCTTCGTGCGGGTACTTTCAGTATTTCTTTTGCTTGTATCCATTTTTGCTTAATTTTCCTTGTCTTGTTGTTTATTCTTTTCGTAGGAATTGGGGCAGCAACTTTGTTGACTCGATTCCCCTTGATGTCCTCCCTACCAGTGGTGAATACTAGGGAGAACCTTGCTAGGGGCTTCTGTAACCAGTAAGTTCCCAATCACCACAGTGTTTCCTAGAGTTTCTTCTAGGGGTTGTTGATGTATATGAAGAATATGTTCCTCGTCCAGTCCCTCGAGGTCCTCATAGTGTCTTGAAGAGGGGGCGAGTGGATGGTTCTTCATCTGATTTACCTACTTCCAAGAAGTCTCGCCAGCCAAGTACTCGTCCAGGTACTCTAGTTGTAGCTAGCATGCTCTTAGGTGAGCATATTAATACTCTCTATCCCTTTGTCTTCTTGTTTTTATCTTGAACTGAGTACTTTTGTTCTTTTTTTCAGCTAGTGCCATGGTGGCCTTGGTCGAGACTGAGGAAGAAGAGGACGATGATGCACCCCTTATCATGCAGCGGTGAGTTGTTTTCATATTTTCCTACTGTTGAATCCCTCCTCTTTATTTTGACTTTGGTCTTGATCTTTTTGTAGTAATTGGTTGTCAGGTATGGGTTCTTCTGAGGCTCCTGCACCAGGTTCTTGTATAGCTCCGGTGTCGAGTTCTTCCATAGCTCTAGTACCGAGTTCTTCCGAGACTCTGGTACCGGCTATGCCGCTCCTACCGCCGATTGACGGGGACGTTTTTGCTGCCGTGGTTCCCCCTACGAGGTCTTCTTTTTGTTTTACGAAGAAGAAGATAGCTGGGTGAGTGGATTTTGGTTTTGTCTCTTTGCTTCTATTCTCCTTTTCTCTTGTTCTCATTGGCGAGTTTCTTTATCAACTTTCAGGCTTTTGTCTTCTCTCGTCCCTCTGTTGACTTCTTGCCAGCCCTCTGGTGTGACACCAAGTACTGAGCCTTAGGACTCAGAGCGCACGGTCGATGAAGTGGTTGTGGGGGGGACAAGGCTTTCTGGTGATGATGCTACTACTGACTTGGTTGCCCCAGAGGTGACCATGGCCATGGCGATGGATTCATCTAGGGAGGTAGCCGGGACTTCCCATGATGTGTCCCTGATCTTGCCTTCTCCGCATCGGTCGTCTTCTCCCTTCGCTCCTCTTTCTACTGAAGATGTGGTTCATCAATTTGATGCCACTCATCGGTTGTCAGAGTTGACCGCTTCTTGGGGAGACTTTACGGCCTTTGCAACTTCTTTTGGAGAAAAACTCCAAGTAAGTTTTCTAAAGTTCTTTCTTTGGATGTTCATCTTTCTCCTGTTCTTATGCCTTTTTTCTCTCTTTCTTTTTGTTCAGTCCTTCTCTCAGGACCATACCGGCTTATTTTTCTCATCGAAAACCAAGAAGAAGTTGTCTTCTGAGTTGAGCGGCCTAAAGGCAGAGCTGGATCTCTGCCAAGCCAAGATGGAGGTTGAGCTTCAAATGCATCAGAAGGAGGAACAAGCTCTTTGTGCCCGGGTTGTTGAGGCCAAGAAGCAGAGGGATGCTGCTATCTAGGAGGCTTTAAAGAATTTGGAGGCCATGAAGAACTTGGAGGCCGTGAAGAAAGAGTGCAATGGTATTGTGGGTTCTTGTTTCCTTTTGTATTCAAACTTTCCTTTCTGCTGACTTGTTGTTTGGTGCCTTGTCCAGCTCTCTGAGTTGAAAAGCAGAAGCTCTCGGAGGGCATTGATGAAATGAAGACTCTTGTTCATTCTATTCACAACAAGGCTAAGGAGGTAATTACTCATGCTGAGGAAGAACTTGCGCTTGCTAAGTTGATTAGGTGTGGAGCTGATAGAGATCTTGTGTAGGCCCAAAAAACTATTGAAGACTTGTCTAGCAAGTTGGCGACGGCTACTGAAAGCTGGAAAGCTTTGTGGAAATGCTTTTGTTCAGTAGCTGATGTTCTCCGAACTCCAGCGGATGATGGGCAATCTTGGGCTCAGTTAATTCCTCGAATTCTGACTCGTTTCCAAGAGTTCGTGAAGTGGTGTGCCCAACTATATACCAAGAATGTCTTGGCCCAAGTCCAGTTCTTGCTCTAGAGGCACCTTTGTCCAAGATAGCAGAGGAAGCCGATAGTCAAGAATATATTGATGCCGTTGAGAGGATGGAGCCTGAGGTTGAAGACTTAGCCAGTAGAATTATAGATAATCTTAATATTGTTATCTCTTCTCCTGATGATGATGCTTGATGTGATTGACCTTTATGCTTGCGCCTTGTAATATGACATTATACTTCTTTTTGAATGAAGATTTTTTGTTGATATCTTCTTTGCCTAGATGCCTTGTTTATTCTTTGGATGAGTTGTCCAAGTGATTAGAGTTACTTGACTTGCCGAGTACTTTGTCTTGCTTTCGTCTTTGCCATGTAAACAATTCTGCGTGTTATCTTGACAAACTTTCTTGATTTGTCGAGTACTTTTCTGTCCTTCTTCTGTGCCATGTAAACGACTCATTATATGTAGGTCTTTGTGTTGATAACCTTTCTTGATCTATCGAGTGCTTGTCCGGCTTTCGTCTGCGCCATGTAAACAACTCGGTATAGAACATTGTCTTGACAAACTCTGGGCTCTTGTTAGTACTAAAAAGACTTAGGACTAGAGATCTCAAGTGTCTTCAGCTTTTCCTTTTTAGTTTTTTCGCTTAACTCGAACTCTGTTCAGCATCTGTCTCTTTCCTTAGTCACAAAAACTTCTTAGGATCGGTAGGCCCCCAAGCACTTCATGGTTGATTTCTGGAAGCCTCATCTTGCTCCTTCAGGTCCTACCGAGAAGTATAAGCGTCGTTTGAGTGCTTTGCTGAGCGAAACTGTGTTGCGCTTCTTAGGGTCTTTGAGTAGTTTGTGCCCTTTTTATTTTTTTTGAAGAAAAAGTACATCCATCTGTATGTAGCCCCCGAGCCTCTTGCGTCTTGGCACAAGGAGCTGGAGGGTCTTGTCTTAAAATTTCTACTAACTTATGCTTCAGGCTTAGTTTTAGTCGCTTTGCTTTTTGTTTCGGGTGTTAGCTTGTTAGCTACCCTCATCGGTGAGCTCAAGCATCTTTTCAGCTATTTTGCTCTTAGCCAGGATGCTCAGGCGTATTTTCAGCTATTTTGCTTTTTGGTTCGGGTGTTAGCTTGTTAGCTACCCTCATCGGCGGGCTCAAGCATCTTTTTAGCTATTTTGCTCTCGGCCGGGATGCTCAGGCGTATTTTTAGCCATTTTGCTTTTTGGTTCGGGTGTTAGCTTGTTAGCTACCCTCATCGGTGGGCTCAAGCATCTTTTCAGCTATTTTGCTCTCGGCCAGGATGCTCAGGCGTATTTTTAGCCATTTTGCTTTTTGGTTCGGGTGTTAGCTTGTTAGCTACCCTCGTCGACGGGCTCAAGCGTCTTTTCAGCTATTTTGCTCTTGGCCGAGATGCTCAGGCGTCTTTTCAGCCATTTTGCTTTTTGTTCTGGTGTTAGCTTATTAGCTACCCTCATTGGCGGGCTCAAGCATGTTTTCAGCTATTTTGCTCTCGGCCGGTATGCTCAGGCATCTTTTCAGCCATTTTGCTTTTTGTTTAGTTGTTAGAAATAGCTCAGGGAGAGCCATAATGAGACATATGTTTGTCGAGAAAGAACCATCTTTATTGATCATGAATATTGATAGGTCACAATGGTACATATGTTGTTGGTGAGCGCTATCTTTGTTGATCATGAACGTTGATCTCTTGTGTCTTGTATACATATTTTCCCTTGAGTTGTTTTCATGCATAGAATCTTTGTAGCTAACTGATGTGCCATGTATTGTTGACTTCTTTTCTGTCTTCAGTTATGAGCTTGTATGTGCCTGGTCTGATGACTTTTGTGATGATAAAAGGACCTTCGCATGGACTGAGTAGTTTGTGGCGTCCAGTCTATTTTTTATATTCTTCTTAGTACTAGGTCTCCTGACTTGTAATGATCGAAGACTGGGTATTCTTGTTGTAGTGGCGTCTTAGTCCTTGGAGGTATCTTGCTAATTGAAGGGTCAGCTGTTTACTCTGACTTCTTCTGTACTATCGAGTTCTAATCTTTGGGTGTGTTCTGCTTCTCCTTCGTCGTATTGCTCTATCCTTAGTGGATGTCCAGATCAAGTCTACTGGTAGTACAGGCTTCTGATCTATACACCAGGAAGAAAGGTCAGTATCCGGTGGCTCTGCTTATTTGAGTCCGTAGCCCCCATACAATCTTGGGTAGTTCTTCAATCCATTTTGATCCATAGTCTACTAGTTCTTCATACAATCTTGGTTTTAATCTAGCTAATATGAGTCCATTTGCCCTTTAGACCTATCTGTTGGCCTCTGGATGTGCGACTGATGCGTAATCTATTCTGAAACCACAGTCCTAGTGCCCAACTTTGGAATTCTATGGCCGTGAAGGGAGAACCCAAATCCGTGATGAATTCGAATTGGGCATGCCAAAGCGGTGCATAATGTCTTGGATGAACTCGACTACTTTGGATGCGCTGTATTTTGCTAGTGGTTTGAATTCAATCCATTTGGTGAACTTGTCGATTGCCACTTAGATGTACTCAAAGCCGCCTTTTACTTTCTTGAGAGGTCCTACTTGATCCAGCCCCTAGCAGGAGAAGGGCCAGGCAGGTGGTATGTAGATGAGGTTGTGGGCTGGCACATGAGCCTATCTTGCAAACATCTGACAACTTTTGCATCTTCTGACTGAGTTCTTCTGTGTCTTTCAAAGTGGTTAGGCCAGTAGAAACCGGTGCTGGAATGCTTTGCCGACTAGTGTTCTTGAAGCGACATGATTTCCACAGCAACTTGAGTGTATTTCATCTAGGATTTGTTTGCCTTCTTCAAATGAGACGCATTTTAGGAGTACTCCTGATGATGCGGCTCTTCTGTAGAGCTTGTCTCCTACTAGGACGTAATTCTTGCTTCTATGAACAACTCGGGTAGCTTCCTATTTTTTCCGCTGGCAACTTATTCTCATTGATGTAATCAATAAAAACCTGGGTCCATGAAGTGGTGATTACCAAGATCTAGGGTGCCTTTAGGCTGAGATTTTAGGGGTTATCTCACCGGGTTGTTTGATAGAGGGAGCTGATAAGTCCTCTATGAATACACCAGGTGGGACCTTCGCCCTGTCTGATCCAAGCTTGGCAAGGACGTCTGTCGCAATATTAGAATCACGCAAGACATGTAGAATTTCTAATCCTTGAAAATGTTTTTCGAGCTTTCGTATTTCAGTATAGTAAGCGCCCATGTTTTCTTTGGTGCAGTCCCAATCTTTGTTGACTTGATTGATTACCACTGCTAAATCGCCGTAAACGAGTAAATGCTTGATTCTGAGGGTAATTGCCACTTGTAGTCCGTGGATGAGGGCTTCGTATTCTGCTTCATTGTTTGTAGCTTGCCATAATATCTGAAGGATGTACTTGAGTTGTTTTCTATCAAGAGAAATTAGGAGGACGCTTGCACCGGCTTTGCCTAGCTTTAGTGATCCGTCAAAGAACATTGTCCAATGATCAAGGATGGTGCTTGACATAGGTTGTTGAATTTCTGTCCATTCGGCAACAAAATCAGCCAGGGCTTGAGATTTAATTGCCTTCCATGGGGTGAAATCGATATTGAGAGCACCAAGTTCAACTGCCCACTTAGATATGCGCCCCGTTGCATCTCTGTTGTGTAGGATGTCTCCAAGTGGGAAATCTGTCACCACGGTAATCCTATGGCTTTCAAAATAGTGGCGAAGCTTGCGCGAAGTGATCAGGAGGGCGTAGAGTAGTTTTTGCACATGTGGATACCGAATTTTTGATTCTGACAGTACTTTGCTGATGTAGTATATAGGATGTTGTACTTTATATACACGCCCTTCTTCTTCTCTTTCTATGACAATCGTAGTGCTGATCACCGTAGAAGTTGCCGCAATATATAGCATCATGTCTTCGTATTTCTTCGGAGGTGTGAGAACTAGTGAGGAGGTGAGGTATGCCTTGAGCTTCTTGAAAGCTTCGTTGGCTTCTTCTGTCCACTCGAACTTATCTGTCTTCTTCAGCAATTTAAAGAAAGGTAACCCTTTTTCGCCTAGTCTTGATATGAAATGATTGAGGGCCGCCATGCAGCCTGTTAGTTTCTGCACATCTTTGACACTTCGAGGAGGGGCCCATCTCTGTTATGGCTTGAATCTGCTTGGCGCTTGCTTTGATTCCGTGATGACTGACCAAGAATCCAAGCAGTTGTCCTGAAGGAACTCTGAATACACACTTGCTTGGATTCAGTTTCCACCTCCATCTTTTTAGGTTTTTGAAAGTTTGCTTTAAGTCTTCGATTAGTGTATCCGGGTTCTTTGTCTTTACCACTATGTCATCTACGTATGCTTCTACATTTTTGCTGATCTGATCACCAAGGTATGTTTGGATAGCTCTTTGGTAAGTTGCACCAGCATTTTTTAGTCCAAATGACATGGTTTTGTAGCAGTAGGCACCGAATGGAGTGATGAAAGATGTCTTGCTCTGGTCTTGTTCCTTTAATGCAATCTGGTGATATCCTGAATAGCAATCAAGGAAGGATAATAGGGCAGATCCTGCTGTTAAATCAACTATCTGATCAATGCGTGGTAGCCCAAACAGGATCTTTTGGGCAGTGTTTGTTGAGATCTGTGTAGTCGACACACATGTGCCACTCGTCTGTATTCTTTTTCTGTACTAGAACTGGGTTTGCTAGCCAATCTGGATGGAGGATTTCTCTGAATGAATCCGGCTACCATTAGTTTTGTAATTTCCTTTTTAATTACTGCCTTCTTAGTCGGGAGAGAATCATCAGTAGTCAGTTGCTTCACAGGCTTGGAGCCTTCATTGATATCAATTCCATGCTCAGCCAACTCTCTTGGGCCCCCTAGCATGTCGGTCGGCTTCCAAGTGAAGATATCCTTGTTGTCCCGAAGAAAGTTGGTGAGCGCGAGTTCCTATTTTGCCAATAGGTGGGCACTAATGGTTGCCATTTTAGAGGGATCACTGGTGCCTAGGTCGATTTGCTTGACGTCGACTTCTTTTGGTGGTGCTAGGATGCTTGGTCTTTTAACCGGTATCTCGAGCTCTTCTGGGCTCATTTCTGCTACAACGGTGGTTATTTCTTTTCTTCCATCGTTGGCCTGTGCTTTTGCTGCAATTTGGATTGCCTGAACATCATAGTCAAATGCGCGCTTCAGATCACTTCGAAGAGAGAGAACACCGTTAGGCCCTGGTATTTTAAGCAACATGTACGGATAATGAGGTATTGCCATGAATTTTGCTAGTGCTGGGCACCCGAGGATTGCGTGATATGATGAATCGAAGTCCGCGACTTCAAATTTGATGAATTCTGTACGGTAGTTCGAGGGGATCCCAAAAGTAATCGGTAGGGTGATTTGTCCAAGTGGCATTGCTGCCTTGCTGAGTACTATGCCATAAAAAGGCGTGCTCATTGGTGTGATCGTCCCAGTGAGTTGTAGTCCCATCTTCCTTAGAGTTTCTAAAAAATGATGTTGAGTCCAGCTCCTCCGTCAATTAGTACTTTCAGTAACAGTCATACCAGGCAATGGTTGGATCTAGAACCAGTGGGTAATGGCCTGCAGTTTCCTACACTGGTCCCATTGGTCTTCTCTTGAAAATTGGATTGGATACTCTAACCAATTGAGATATCTTGGTGTAGCAAGGTTCTGCTGCCATGATGGTTCAGTAACGCTAGCTTTTCTTGATGTTTGCTTCTGGAATCTGGAACTCTGGCAAAGATTACTACCACTGTCCCCCTAGATTTTTGGAATCCCTTGTCTTCGTGGTTGTCTTCTTCTTTTTTCTAATTGTCTTCTTTATTGTTCCTCTTACTATCTTTTCTTGTGTATCTTTCGTTGAAGGTGTAGCAATTTCCGATGGTGTGTTTTCCATTGGGGTGCAAGGGGCAACATATGTTCTCAATGTCATCATATCTTCTGGGTTTTGAAAACTTCTTTGATTTGTCAGCCATTGTTACTGTGTTGTCTGGACCACGCTTTCTCTCCTGATGTCTGCTGTTTCAAGGAATTTGCCTATCCGGGTTGTCTCTGTTGTTTCTATCCGAGAATCTTTCTCTTGTTTTTTCCTCTACAGTAATCATCTTTTCCACTGTTCATCTGAATTCTTCATTATTTCTTGGGTTTTCTTTGCAGAAGTCTTGAAATTGCCACCTAGCCATGATTCCATGCGAGAAAGCTTCGATTACTTCTCGTTGGGTGATGTCATGTACTTGAGCTCATAGTTCGCCAAATCATCGATAGTAATTTCTTAGACTTTCCCCTCCTTTCTGCTTGAGTCCTTTTAACTCTACATGGGTGATTGGATGTGTAATAATACCCATGAAATTTTCACAAAAAGCTCTTTGCAAGTCTTCCCAATTTCTGATTGATCCTAGATTTAATTTGTCAAACCACTGAAGGGGCATGGTTTCTAGGGGCATGGGAAAGAACAAGGTCTTGATGTCGTCATCTCCTCCAGCCAATTCAATCGATTGCGAGTAAATCCTGAACCATTGCTTTGGTTCGGTCTTGCCATCGTACTTGGAGTGGTTGGACGGTTTGAACTTGTGAGGTAATCGTATTGAAGCCAGTCTGTTTGCAAAACTGAGGAATCTATCTTGCATCCTAGCTTCTGTGTATTCTGATTCAGCGCCCCCTTCTTGCCAACTGTTGTCTTGGTGGGAGTAGTTTTGCGTAGCTGTCCTTGTGGGTGCTTTGCTTCTGGCTTTCCTTGTTTGTTCGACCCGGTCTTTTTGATTATGATCTCTTCTACTTTCTCCGTTGTGACTTCTGTTTGGTCCAAGTCTCTCGAAGGCGGACTTCCTTTGATTTTGATCTTCCTGTTCATGAGATGTTGACCTATCTATAGTCTTGAGTGAGCCCTTCCGTCATGCGTCCTTTGGACTATTGATCGGAGGAAGTCCCGAAGCTGTTCTTGTTTTTCATTAGGATGTGAAGTCGCCCTGAGTTCTTCTAACGCTTCTCGGATTTTATCGTAGGGTGTATTCGCTACTCGTCCTTCTTTGACCTCTCGCTCTGATTTTCTTCTGTTGTACTTAGCTAGATCTGACTCATATTTGATCCAAGTGTCCTTTCGCTGCTTAGCACGGCGTTGACGTCCTTGTTTCAATTTGTTCTTTCTTTCTCTCGCTTGCCTCTAACTCTTAGTCTCACCATCGTGCCCCTGGATAAATGGTGATATGTTGGATTCGGATTCATATGAAGACCTAATGTCAGGTGCTTCTAGGGGGATCAATGGTGACCGAGGACGGCAAATCATGAATACTTCTCTAGCGTGAGTTGTTCTATCATCGTCGTTGATTTCCGTACTGCCAGAGCTATTGATAACTTCAGTAGAGGTTTCAAGGTCATAGATCAAGTCTCCTTCTTGGTAGGGTAGAGTTGCTATTGTCGTATCGTCGACTAGTTGGGTGCCGTCATCCTTAGGAACAGAACCTGGCCAGTGGATGATGTAGTCTTGAGATGTCATAGTTAACATGAGACCTTCCTGGGCTCCCTTCAGCGGCATTCTAAGCATGGGATAGGTGGATCCTTCGGCCCATGTCTGATAAGATGTTGCCATGTTGTGGAGTCTGAATGGAAGAGGACCCGACTTCTTTGAAGTACTCTCAGTGTACTTCGAGTAGTTTTCTTGATAGGTTGACATCATGTTTCGGAGCTTTGTCGGAAAAGAACTCGGTTTTCCGAAAGAACTTGGATAAGACTTTGTCTTGGAAGCAGAACTTGAGTTTGAATTAGATGCGTGAAGTCACAAAATCTGAGTTGGATCGGACATTACGAGCTGCGCGAATCTTCCGGCAAGCTGATCTATCGTTGTCACCGAAATGGAAAAGTCTTGATGATGATCTAAATCTTCGAGGCGATGGCCTTGGAGCTTGCCATCGTCGCCTGCCTCGCAGATCCATGAACTGAAGATGAACGTTGATCCCATCGAGAAGATCATGTTGTCGAGGTCCATCGAGCTCTTGGATGCAAAGTCGTCGAAAGCCCCTACCTGGCGCGCCAGCTATCGATGTTTGATCATCGATAGCCTGCCACGGGGGTCCCTGGGGCAGTATGTTCGGGCTTCAACATATGTAGAACTCGATGGTAAATGCAAGAGATAGTTGATTTATCCTGGTTCGGGCCCTCGACCGTGATCGAGTAATAGCCCTACGTCCAGTCAGCATTAGCCTTTGCGTTGGATTGATCATAAAGTGTTGTGTTGTACAATAGTTCTCTTGAACCCCCGATCCAAGGAGCCCTGCCCTCCTTTATATAGTGAGGAGGCTAGAGTCCTAGTCAGTTTACAATGAGAGTTCCTAGTAGGATTACAGAGTAATACTACTACTAAGATTACATGGGAAGAATCCTAGTTAGACTAGTTCTCCCTTCCATGCGGGGTATCCCGTGGGTCCCGCACCGACACCAGGTAAGTATTCTTTCCCTTTTGTTTTAGTTTTAGTTTGTTTTAAATAGTTAAGAAAATGATGAATCAAAAACAAAATAAAAATTTATCTTTGTATTAGTCATTTATAGTAATAATGTGTGATCTAGTAAAAATGAAAACAAAATAAATAGTTATCCCTGTATTAGGAAAATAAAAAGGTGTGTCTTGTTTCCTTTAATTTGTTTTTAAGAGCTTAATAAAATAAAGAGAACTTAGAATAATCACTTAAATGGAAATAATGAATAGTTGCTTCTATTTAATTTCTTTCTAGTACCTAGTTTTCAGCCTTGAATTCTCCTGAGTTTTGGATAAAATTGTTTTCATATAAGGATTTACTCTGAACTTGAAACTAGTGGTGGCATATGCTTAATCTAAGTCTAGGTAATTGACTGGATATGATATGAGAAGGTCTAAGCTACTCTTTATCTTGTTCCAAGTGACACTAAAGTTCTAGAGATTTACTTTTTGAAAAACACAAAAATACTACATGATGAGTTCCTCTATGACAAAGCTTGAAATCCCACCAGACCCATACATGTTATTTAGGCTAGGAAAACTTCCACATATATGCTACTTGCTTTGCATTGAGTTTTGTCAAGCTTTGTGACCCTTATGAGAGGTTTGTCATGCTATTAAAATCAAGATCACGTAGACACCACCCAAATATGCACTACTCCTACACTAGGGTAGGCGCAAAAACATGCCTTCCATCTAGATCCACCCAAAAATGTTTTACTCCTACACTAGGGAGTAAACACAAAAACATGCTTGATAGGTTTTCCATCCACTAAATAAATGCTCCAAGTTCTTATTGGTATCTCTCAAAAGGCATGGTGTAATGCAAATGTTATTCATAAAAAAAGAACAAAAAAAGAGTTGAAAAAATAGGCAAGTGTTTGAGATGTCTAAAACAATGGGTACTTCAGATGCCCGCCTGAAAAAAGGAGATGAATAAGATAGCCCCTATTCTCTCGCAAAAATGTTTCCAAGTTTCAAAAGAGAGATAAGTTTTCAAAGAGCAAAGTAGAAGTAGGTTAGCCACTATATATCCATCATATATCCACACACATGCACATCTTGATTTGATTGTATGACTCAGCTTTCTTTGGATCCCTTGTTTGACTTTACAATATATGCATTGCAAGTATGCTCTAGCTTTCTCCCTGTGTATGAACTCCACATATGCTTTAGTTGTAGGAAGAGAAAAAAGGCATAACATCAGTATTGCCTTGGTGAGGATCCACAAATACCATATATATTGAGAGACTTCAGAGTATCATATAATGGAATCTTTGAGTTCTATTTTGAAAACTTAAAAAAACTCTAGAACAATGGTAGAACAAAGAACTTAAGACATACTAGCTTGACTTGATCATTCTGTCTTTCAATTGCTCAAGACCCAAGTGAAGCCTAAGAAGCCCCATGGTTGAAGGTAATATGGGTAAGTTTGAAAGTCAGATCAGTTTATTCTAATCCAAAGGAAAATTTTTTATTGAACCCATATGTACTTTTGAGGCGTGAAAGCATTGTAGCAACTCCTAATCCATTGTTTAACTTTGCTCAAGGACTGTCAAAGGGTAAGATTGGAGGAGCTTGTTGACGGTCACTAACACCAATTATAAACCACCAACATAACCCGCATATATTCTTAATTCTATTACCAAACATAGGTATACGGGTTTAAACTAATAAATTCTATGAGTTTTGGTGAACATGCGAATGTTGAAGGATTTATCTAGAAAATGAGCAAGGTGGACCCAATCATCATATTTAATATTGTTTATCCATGATGAAACAAATCTATAAGATTCTAGAAGACACCAGAACACTTACCATCGAAGATTGGGCCAAATGGCCACGAAAGTGGTTTGGCCGGCCCTACCCATAGAACGGCCAGTCTGCTCCTGAGCCCATTCGCCCTCTGTAACCTCATACTGCTTCCTAAGATCTACACCTATTGATTCTAAGGTGGTTATATGTTGGTTTATCCAACGGTGATCGAGGGAGATGATGCGGATCGATGACATGGCAATGACTTGCCCCCTACTCGATCTCCCCTATATAAGGTGCCCGTCTACCGCTCCAAGAGAGCCATCTTAAAACCCTAATTCATATTCTCCTCATCAGGATTAGAGCCTAACAATCAAGAGAGGATTAGTCCTCTATAGGATCTAGTCTTATAAATAGAAACAGTGAGATAGTGGGTGAGGGAAGAGTTTGGAGGAGGTGCCGGCCTAGTCGGTGCTCTCTCTCTATGGCTTATACCTTGGTAGATCCAAGCTCTATCTGAGCTTGCGTCTGAGATTTCTCTAGTAATCAACTTCTGATTCAAGTAAGCATCGTATTTATATTGTTCATCAAGGTTCACAATTAGATAATAGGATGAATAAGAAAGTTCTACTTTTCAAATTTAATTGATGCATGCATGATCTATTGGATGTGTGGTAAATCCTTTTATTTTATAAATTTAGAATGACAAACTTGATAAGTAAATTTTCTTTGTGTACGTAACCTATGTCTAACATACGTGAAAGTTTACCAACAACACATGGAGTAAGGGCCTAGTTGTCCTGCCCGAAACTATGCAGGGCGGCTCCGATGCCTGACTCTCCCGTAATGAGGGGGTATTTATTTTTTTCATTTCTTATAGGTTAACTGATTAATTGAAAAGCTTATTTACAATACATCCTCACTGTTACGATTATGCTAAAGGATTAGTACTTAGCAGCACTTTAATTTAGTCATAGGTCTTACAAACATTTCGATGGCTAGTGGTATATGAAAAGGAATGATAGGAGGGTGCTAGCCATCAGTAGTTATGGGTACAACATCCAAGATTTCAGAAGTGTCAACATAGGAAGGTGTTAGAAAGGTGTTACCTATTAGTAGTTATGGTGTGAGAACAGGCCTCCACATAATTGGTGGTTTTGGTCGGATGTAACACCCTAAAATTTGCTTTTCTTCAAATAGAGTTAAATTCATCTAATTGTGTATTTTTGTGTACATTTAGACATAGAGAAAATAATAATTTTTATTGAAGTTAAAATTCATCATAAGTTTAGTAACATGTTTATGCATTCATGCTGGTGCATTTATTTTATTGTGCTGAGTGGTATTTTCCAAAATTCAAAACTAGATTCTAAATGCATTTACAAAATAGGTTTGAAATGTAAGAAAGTGGAAAAGAAAAAAAAAGAAAACTTCCCTCTCTTTGTGTTAGCCTAGTGGCCTAGCCAGCACAGCCGTGTAGTCCTAGCCCACAGCTTGCCCTCACCCATCGGCCCTTCACCTCAACCCACTCCCTTCTCCCCCACCAGGCCATAACTCTCTCTCCTTCTTTTGGCCCAAGCCACGCAGCATGGCCTCGCCCCAGCACCACTCCTCTCCATGCATAGGCCCAAGGGCAAGTAGCCTAGTAGCCAGCCGTGCCCTCACTCCATTCGCTCTCTCTGCCATGTCGGCCCCACGCCCTCAGTCGCTGCCATCCTAGGCCCACTGCATAGCGTCGTCTCCTTCCTCCCGTCTCCGACCTGGTCTCCTCTCCTTGACGGAATCCACCTCAGCAGGATGCTGGTTCCTTCGAGATTTCATAGGACAAGCACGTTGATCCATCCTATAAAGCCTGAGGCCCTGTCCATGCCCCATTCCGCATCAACACGCCGTCGCCATTGCCGTAGCTCCGTGCCACACGCGTGCTTTTTTCAGATCTCACCATCAAAGCAGAGCTCGCCTTACACCGTTGAAGCCCTTTCTCACTGCCTTTCCGTCATCTTGAGCTCGCTAACGTGTTTTGCACCAGGGTTTTGAAGCTCCCGAGCCCCTGTCTCCTCTTTCCCTCGCTCTCGTGTGGTCCCTAATCGCCGCCAAACTATCACAGGGAGCCACCGTCTGCCCTACCATGCCCTGCGCCATCACCAAGCTACCTCCATCCGTGAAAGGTGTCTAGGTGAGTTCGCCATCGCCCGCTGAACCTCCTTGTGCCTTCCCCGTGGAGAACCGAGGCTTATACGTCATTCCCAGCTAACTCCGGTGAGGTATCCGCCGTTGTCCTCGGAGGACCACCGTGTCGGTGTTCTATTCCGGCCGACCAAACCTCCCTAACCTGCCTCAACCATCCATTAGTAGATCTACGGCTCCGATACCCCTTCATGCTGCATGTTTTGCTAAAGAGCCCCTCACCTTTTATAGAATAAAATCGTGGTTTCCTCCCATTCAAAAGTATTTCAAGTTAAGTCCTTTTTCTTCCATTTTAAACCCTATATTTTATAAAAATAGAACCCACTGTCCATAGACGTAGTTTTCTAGGATAGCCCTCGTGTTTATAATCAAAATTTCATATAGGTCCATTTTAAAAAACTACAAAACTACCACTGAATCTTGTTTTGAGTGTAGAATCTATGTTTTAACTCCAATTTGAGTGATTCTCACGTCTACGTGTTCTTAGCATCAGCGTAGAACAGTTTTAAAACCTTTTAACTTCTTTTTATACTATTTGGTGTATTTTTCTAATTAGTTTATATATGTTTGCTATGCATGTATGTATGGATGCTTGTGTGGTGCTGCTTGATCTCAATTGGATAGTGAGTTTTATGTGGGTGATTTGAAGCAACTCTTTGAAGATCAAGACTAGTAGCGATACATTGAATTAAAGCAAGTATAATATGAGGCTCCTTGTTACCTATTCACTTTAATGCAATCTCAATTCATATGCATATGTTAAAGAACCATTTGGAGTCTATTTATCTTGATATTAATTATCCTATCATTGATTTACCTAGGGTTTTGCATGTGTGTAGTATGCTTAGTTTGCTCCAACTAATATTGATTAAAGAATACAGTTAAACATATATATGCAACATGGTATTAAAAGATGCTTTTTAGCAACATGGAACCAAGGGGGCTAGAGCATTAGCCCTTTTCTTATGGTGCTCTAGTTTCTCTCCATAAGGACTCATCTTTAAGTGGCAACCCAAGACTTATAGTACAACCATGAGGACCACATGGCTCTGGTCTTAGTCCAGTACCTTGCTCTTTCTAGTTTGTAGCTATGGGGGTATGACTCCGGAGACCCACGGCAGACCACATGGGCTGCGCCTCAGGGGTGACCCAGCCCACAAGACGAAGCCGGGGCATGACTCTGGTTGGCGCCTTTCGCAAGACAACTAGAAGATATTCCAAAGATACTATGAGATATGTTAGGATATGTATGATCCCAAGATTCCTATAATCAGTTATTACTTTCCAGTTATCTTTCAGATCTAACCGACTTGTAACCCTACTCCCTGAACTATATAAGGCGGGTAGGGACCCCCTCTAAAGACACGCAATATTAGACGATAACTAATACAAACCAATAGATCATAGGAGTAGGGTATTACGTCATACTAACAGCCTGAACCTATCTAACTTGTGTGTCTCTATTGCCTTCTTGTTCTTGATCTCACGCTCCTCTGCTGATCAATCTACCTTCGTGGGATACCCCTTAGAGGACTGCCGATGATATTCTATCGACAGTTAGCACGCCATGTAGGGGTTGTGCGTGTTGTTTCCTTGTCAAACAAGATGGCCTTTTCCATAGGCTCTTCATCCCTTCCGTAGCCTAGCCAAATCTTCATGGCCGGATCCATCTCGTGGGTCATCAACGCTGGTAGAGTCGGAGAGCTCCTCGAGCTGGTGCAGATTGTTTCTGCGCTGACCACCCTGCTCCTACAACTGCAGATCCAATCTTGGAACCACTTTTGAGGTCACCTTCATCAATGACTCACCACCCGCTTCTTCACTACCAGAGGAGGCAGATCAGCAATGACGATCTGATCGAATCCATCAATTGGGGCGGTCTAAAGCTCACCGGTTGCCTCTCCATCGCTGAATTATACTTTGGTTCAGCGCCAACCACCCTCCGATCTAGATCTATCGGAGGCTGCTCAGAAAACTCTAGGAGTTGCGGCTCTGCCCTTTAGGCTCACCAATGTCGCCGTTACTTACAAAGATGCCCTAAGGGGGAAATTTGCTGACTAGGTGGGAGATGCCCATCCACTCACTAACTAGCTTGCCTTTCAGCCTCCGTCAGTCGTCAACATGCTACACATAGGCCAGTGCCCCAGAGTGTCCCTCCAGACCATCCTAGAGGAAAATCCAGGCTCCGAGTCTTAGGGCTCTATGGAGACCCTCATCGAAACCTTCACTGAGCAGCTCCTTTCCCCACCCTTCTAGGGTGGAGTGATCTTCAACATCAACGTCGATAGCCCTCCTCAGAATAGCAAAACCAAGAAGGAACGTGTCGCTCGTGAGAACCGGAACATCAACCACGTGCAGCGCTAAGAAAATGAGGCAGCTATCACATGGGCCGAGGCTGCTCAAAATAATTGGCTCAACTCACAAGGAAGGCCACTTCCACTCCACCGCGACCTCGATGAAGAGTTTCCCCATGTTGATGGCCACGACATCTTCAAAACTGTCGACAAAATATGGTCGACAGTCTACCTAGGGGTATGCCTAAGGTAGTAGATTATCGGTAGACAGATGCGCAAGCTACAAACAAGATGGTGACGCAAGACAGACACTGAGGTTTTATCTAGGTTCGGCCGCCATGAAGGCGTAATACCTATGTCCTGCAGTTTGATTGTATTGCTTGTATGTCAATGAGAGATGTTTTTTAGAGGGGTCCCCTAGCCCGCCTTATATAGTCTGGGGGGTAGGGTTATAGATCTAGAAACTAATCCTAACCAGTTACAATTGCCATAGATGGCCAGATAAGGATTCCTATTCTAACCGACAAGGATCTTGCTTGATCTCCAAGTCTGCCTTGATTCCTCGCGCGAGACTCCGAGCAGATCGGTCGAGCCGCGCGTCGTCTTCTAGTGGGCTAGACCTCCTGGTTCAAGCTAGCCCAAGCCTAGCCGTAAGGGTATAGGGGTTAATACCCCATAGCTAGTCCTTGAGCACCATGTATTATGCTGCGACACGCCGTTCGATCTCCTTCGGCTAACGCGATCCATCTTCATGTCATCTCCAACTGGTTGAAACATTAACCAAGCGAATGTGTCAGTATTCTGGTTAGAACAGAGAGCAGTAGAACATGATTATAGCCAAAGATTCCGGTTGTCTGAAGAATGCATGGTGCTCTAAAGAAAAAAGAAAAAGATTTCTTTCCTGATCAAGTGTGCCCACTTGTATTTCTGAAAAGAAATGTAAGTAACCCTTGTACAGTAGTAGTTATGACCAACAGTCAGAGCATAGGGGTCGATAAAATCAGCACATTCACCGCAAGGTGAAGTGTGCCCACTTAGTCCCTGAGCCTAGTAGTAGGTGACGCAAGCACGTGGTGCCAGGGTCTAAAAAGAATTCCCAATTAAGTTGAGAATCTAATCGTCGTACAAGCGATACGAGATGCACCGGCAGGTGCATCGTACCGATGTAGTCCCCGATCTTGCTAGAAGGCGAGGTATAAGTCTTGTAGCAAGGTAATGGAGACGGGGATCCCGATCTTCCATCAGGTGATGGTAACTATCGTTGTGGCGGAGAATGACACACCGATCCGGCTTCAGATCGAAAGATCGAACCCTGCAATCTTAGCACCACAGCTCCTCTGGTTATCAACCGAGTCACAGACCAGATTGACCTCGCCAAGAAGGCTAATCCCTGCCTGCGCAACGAAGAACACAAGCAAGAACAAGAAAGATTGCAACCAAATTGCAGATGTATGATTAATCTCACGAGTTGGGGTCTCACAAACCAAAGAACGGCGAAACTGTTTCTTGACAGAATAATCTAAGCAAAACCCAAACCCTAAAGTAGGTGGTGGCTACTGATTATATAGCCTAAGGGACGTCCAAGGATCCCTCTTCACGTCCTAAAGGTGTCCCAACACGTTACAAGGCCCAACGGCCCAAAAGAAGGTGTCGCAGCACCCTGACAGATTCTGGACGCTGACTTGTTTCGACGATTCCCGTTGATTCCGAAGAGCTTTTGATGTGAAACCACTTGGATTGGCTTCCTTATCAAATTATCTTTCCATCCATATGTGGATCATCGAAAACGGAGTTCGGATGCATCCTGGGCGTCCATTTTATTGCAGACTGGTCCTGATGGCCGAGGCAGACTCGAACTCGGATTGGACTGGGCCTCTGGCTTGGCTTAGACGTCCTTGCTGGCCTCCTAAGGTGGTGGCCAAGGAGGAGGACGTCCAAGGCCATCTCTTAGGTGTTCTCCATCTTCTTGGGGCGTGCTCCAACTTGGGCCTAGGTCCCAAGGATGTCTAACAAGCCCATGACGACAGTGTAGCTTCCGCCAGAAATAACGACAGAATATATTAGTGATTTGGAGGCCTTGCCGATGTGATATTGAGATGGGACCAGATCTATTTGAAAGCTTATCAAACAAGCTTTCCATCAAGTGCTCATTGACCTCGATCGCACTCCGGATGGATGAGTTATGGCCTTCCCAATGAGGCACTGTCGGGCTGCTGACGAACCAAAAGTTCAACTTTGATGAACTTCCATTATGAAACACATTTGAACCTACAATCAAATAGTGACATGTACATATGGAACCAAGTGAATTATAACTAAAGTCACTATGCAAATGTAGGAACGAGCACACCTTATAATCATTGTTCGTATCCGAAGGTGCCATGTCCTCATCACAAGGTCTAAGTGAGAAAAAATAAATGCCTCTCAACTGTATGCGAGTACCAATCACATGTAGCCAAGGAGAGCGGTCGGGGCAGTCCTCGAGCGAAGCACAGGTAAATGATGAAACCCCGAGAATAACCGTAGTCAGTTTAGTCCCCGAGAACGAGGGCGATCGAGACCGTCCCGAGCATGAGAGTAGTCGGAATAGTCCCCGAGCACGATGGTGGTCTGGACAGTCTCCAAGCATGATGGTGGTCTAGACAGTCCCCGAGCATGATGGATAGTCGTGACAGTCCCTGAGCTCGAGGGTGGTCTAGATAATCCCCAAGCACAAAAAGTGTGGTAAAAAACCATATGCCACTTGTACTATTATTTCATGTATTTAATTATTCATTTGCTCTGACAAGTCCGATCAACACGTCTGGTCAAAGAAGTAGATGGGTATAGCACGTCATACTGCCTTTTTGTCTTGTCAAGCAAATAGTTGCGTGGCACCTATCGATAGGTGCATCAGCGTGGGCCCTCCCACACTAGCAAAGAAGAGGCGCATATATTGGCATAGATCTCAAGGCTATGAAAACAACCATCTGTGGTGCGTGCGCACATCTCCCAAGAATCTCAGGCAGACGAAACGGCATAACTCTTGGGTTAAATACAGTATAGGATAGGTAAGTTACTTTTTACTGAACCCTATTGCCATTCACAATCGTAGCTTTCTTCTTCCTCTCACCAACCCTAATACATCCGAAATCATCAATCAATCTGCCATCATTTCCCCGTTCACCAGCAAGGCCAGATTCATGGCGAAAAGTGATGCACAGAAGAAAGTCGAGGTCATGGTGAAGGAATGGTGGAAATCGAGAAGCAACAAGTAGACCATTGAAGACCTCGTCACCATGGGGTACTCCACAACATGGAGCTCATAGGATGGCATGCGCTGGAGGGCAAGGGGTACCCCGATCCACAACCAGGTGAGATCGTGGTGTTCGAAGACTTCTTTAAACGGGGATTTGGGGTTCCAGTACATCCGTTTCTTCAAGGGCTCTGTCTTTACTATGAGATTGGGATTTGAAATCTGCATCCTAACTCGATCCTTCTTGTCACCACATTTATAGATCTCTGCGAAGCATATGGCGGCGTCCAGCCCCATTTCGATTTTTTCCGTCATCTTTTCTGTCTACGGAATGAAAGGAAGCAGTGGTTTGAAGATAACTGGGGGTGTGTACCTCAACCTCCGTGATAGCATGAAAGCTTAGTACCTGCACTGCCCATGGAACACGTCGCTCGATGACTGGTACAAGAAATGGTTCTACATCTGCGAAGAGCCAAACACGATCACACTGTGCAATGTGGGCTACATTCCATAGAAGTGGACAAGCTGGTCGGAGAAACCCGAGCACCTAGAATAGATTCCAGAAATATTTGGAATGATCCTGTGGAAAAAACTAGATGGTCCAAGCATGGTCGGGAGCTTCATTAGACGACGGATCTAGCCCTGCTAGAGGAGAGTACATCCTGGCTATGAATATCAAGGTAGCGTGGACCCGACGAGGATGAGGCAGGGGGTGCTTGACAAAATCGAAGGCAAAGCCAGAATTGGAGAGCTATTTAACTTAGCTGATCCAAATTATGCCAGATTGAGCAACATCGAGCATGCTTTCAAGCTTGCCTGACCTCCCCCAAAGGTAACTCGTCTTGCCCTGTACCCGTAGTCTTATATTGCGGTAGGAAAAGTGGAAACTTACTGTGTTCACTCATTTTTGTTACCCTAGGTTAATGGTCAGGATAGAGCAATAGTGTTTGTGTCGCCATCCCCTAGAGTGGAGTGGCCACAAGGAGCTGGTCCCACCACCCAGACCAGCATCGATATCGAGGACGAGGATGTCGACTAGGTGGTGCTTGGAGCTGGAGAGGAGGCAGCGGCGCTAGCCGCTGGTAAGCGGCCGGCTGCCCCCAAATAGTCGAAGAAGAGATCAACAACCTCCCTGCTCACCAGGGGGGTGCTAAATATTAATGAGCCCAAGGGAGGCCTGGAGGAGAGACCGGCCAACAAGCGTCGATAGGTGATTTTTGCCTGGTCAGACGATGATGCAGAGGAGGGAGAGGATGCAGACACCTTTTGACTTGTCCCTCAAAAGAGGAGGAAACAACTAGAGTCGATGGGGCAAGGTGTCTCCTCCGTGCCTATGGGACCCACATCATCAACGTTGGTGAAGGATGCAGCCATGTCGACCTCAGGAGTACCTAGGCAAGGAACACGACCGGTGACAGAAGCGACAACCTGACCGAGCGCACCACTGACCACTGCAGCGCGAAGGACAAGCGGCGGAGGGGTCGAGCACCAAGGCCTAGTGATAGTGCTGGATGTAGAGGGAGACCAAGAGTCACCCGCATAGCACGTGGAGCAAGTACGGCCGAAGAGACACGCCTTCTCCACATCATTCCGTGCTTCTAACATGTAAGTATTTGTAACCTTATTATAAATTAGCAATTTGCATTTAATATGATTGCTTTCTGAACTTATCATGGATGTACTAGCTCAGTGTCCACCGAAAGTCTAGACCAGCTAGCCAGAAGTGGCGTGACACCGCCAATAAGTGTAGAGCAGACTGCCTAGTGGTCAACCATCGAGGAACCCATAGTAGAAGATCCATCGGGGCCTCAGTAAATAAACAGTCAGACAACAGTCCCTGAGCAGGCGGTCGAGGGAAGAGCCAAGCCGAGCATGAGTGCTCCAAGTGCTAAACCTGCTGAGGGCAACACCTCAGCATCAAGGGTAACGGAACAGACTGAGCAGCAGCAGCCAGAGGTGAGAGCATAGACCACGTTTGTCGACGTTGCAGCCCGTGGGAAGGCCATGGTGATCGCAGAAGCTACTGACGCTGGACCAGCACCGAGACCTGAAGAAGAGCCCAAAGAGGACAAAGTGGAGGAGGTCCTAGGCCATCCGCAGGACAAGCGACAACATGTGTATGTGTCGTGTTGGAGGAACGACCAATGGGTTGTCCATGAGGAAATACTAGAGGTCAAAGAAACCAAGAAAGTTGAACGGGCAGCGAAACGGCTGGTGACAGAGGTGCAGGTAAGCTTCGCTTCACCCCCTGATCTTGCTATCTAGTCACAGCTATCTTACTTAGCTATCTGCACATAGGACTTAATGAAGACCGCAAGGTACCACAAGAAATGCTTCGACTAGATCGAGGGGATCGCTGCAAGCAACAAGGAGTTGACGGTGGAGGTGGAACACTTGCGCCAGCGACTTGAAGCCGCTAACCATGAAAAGACGGTGCAAGAGTCCCAGAACTAGAACCTGGTCATCCAGCTCAGTAATAAAGAGCGGGAAAGAACAAGTAAGTAGCCACTTTATCACAACGACTACTAACAAGTGCTGTTGCGTTATTGATAGTAACAGCTGTAGTGCAGGCTTAGAAGCCGAAGTGGTCCGTCTCCGAGAGGAGAATAGTCATGTGGTCGTGGAGTGTGATCGCCTAAAAGAGGACAATAGAAAACTAGCGCAAGACCAGTCGTAGCTCCGGGACCACACGACCAAGATGACAGAGGAGCTGAAAGGTAAGTTTTCCAAACCCCTTTGCTCATTTTTGTTGCCTACCGTAGTTTGGCATAATATAGCATCTTAACAGCATGTGCGGTTTGCAGTTATAAAAATCAATGTGAAGAAGCATCTGGAGGCCATGATAAAAGACTGTGATGGCTGGAAGGCGCAATGCCAAGAGATCACCAAGGATCATGACACCTAGAAAAACTAGTGCCAGGAGGTGGCAACGGGCATTTTGTCGGTCCTTAACCTCATCGATCCGGCGCTAGCAGAGGACATGCCAAGGACGCCATAGCTGGGATTGATCGAGAGATGCCAAAGGGCATGGGGATGGTTCCAGGAGTTCATGAAGGAGGCAGGAGAGTACGCAGGCGCACATGTGCTAAGCATGGTACGTGCTCACTACCCCTTGATCGACCTCAAGCGCCTAGGGGCTAGATACCCGAAGGAGGTAGATCCAGACAAAGCTGAGGAGCTATGGATGACTCAGCTGGACTTATCGGCAAAGATAATTGGTGATATTAACCTGTGTGGAGGTGCGACACCACCCGTACAAGGAACGCCGTCAACAAGTCAGCTAGGAGCGCCATCATTTTCAAGCCAACTGGCGAAGCCTGCAGTCTTGACTAGCCAGGCATCGGTGGGGCCATCTTCTTTAGCTCGATCAGTACCAAAGTCCCTGAGACCCTTGCACGATGTCAGGCCCAGCGAGCAGAAGGTGCCGTGTGCCCCGACTAGCCAATAGTATAGGCTATAGCTATAGAAGAAGATGTAGTTGTGTTATTGTAAACTTGGACCTTTTCAGGCAAGCTTGTAATAATGTAACTGTATATCGAGCAATCTCCAGGATGCACGATGGTGTATCGAGCAATGTTGTTTTGGTCGCCATGAAGACAAAGTGCACCACCGCCAGGAGTACAAGCAGGAGTATGAAAACCCAGACTCAACTCTCAAGCAGATCGACGCTGGCAATGCTGTAGCTGACACCGACCACAACCCCAAAGGGCCTCCAGCATTTATGAGGGCGCTCCAAACACTCCAATGACCCCGTGGTTTCAAAATCACTGGGGTCAAGCCCTATGAGGGAAGGATGAATCCAACACAGTGCTATAGGCTTACACCACCATGGTCCGCACTACCGGAGGAGACACCAGCGTCATGACAAATTATCTCCCTGTCATGCTCATGCCACCTGCCATGAGCTGGTTTACTATCCTTGCCCTGGACTCCATCGGGTCCTAGGAAGAGCTAAAAAGAGTCTTCACCGACAATTATATGGCTACATGTACTCGACCAGGCACCAAGCATGATCTCAACTACATCAACTAGAAGCCATCTGAGCTCCTTCGTAGCTACATTCGATGCTTTTTCGAGATGAGGAATTCTATTCCCAACATCATAGAAGCTGAGGTCATCACCGCCTTCACCCACGGACTCCACCATCGTGAGGTTCACTCCAAGTTCAACCGCAAGTCGCCCATAGGCATTCCAGACGTAGTGCTAACCTTGATCTACTTTGTCACCCCAGCAAGGGCAGTTTCCAGTCTCCTAAACTCCCTGGTGGTGTCCTCCTCTTTGATAATTACTATGTCATCACCGCGCTTTTGGAGGATTCGGATAGCTTGGGGTCGAGGCTCCTCATGCTCGATCTCCTCCACCTTGTCATCCTTCTGCTACTGCCGGAGGCACCACCTAGGGACTCGGTGGCTGGATAGCGGGTCTAACCACCCCCTTCGACTCCTTACGGTGCGCCATCTGCTCCTTCGGCACCGCAAGATTCTTTGCCCCAGATTCTGACATGATGCTGGTGTCGACATAGAATTTCATCCTGTGTTGAGGACACACGCAGCAAGACAGAAGGGTCCGCTCGATGGAGCAGATCTGCCTAGCTTCAGTGTAGGGGTGGTCGATCCTACTCAATCCTCCTGAGGCATACCAGTCAATTTGACCCTGCAATTGACAAGGAGAGAAAGTTCATCAGTAATTAAGGGTGGAACTTGCTGGTGTTGCCAGACAGTCCCGAATGTAGGGCTGTGAGAGCCGATATGAAAGGAAATTAGCCAATTCCAGTATATTCATGAGAATAAGTCAGTTAGAGCTCATGGGGTCATGTGAAGAGAATCAGTTATCATTCAGGATAAACATCATTTAAACGAATATTAATCAATGGCAATAAGATATCAATGATGATCGGTCCATACCGAGCCCATGATTACGAGTAACCGAACTCCTTCTTATATAATTCAACATCACTTAATCATTTAATAAAGATAAATCTAATGAACATGTTAGATCTCATCTATCGCCATGATCAGTGGGGCATGAGGCAAAATCATGCAGGCCATAGAAACAATAATAGACTCGATGACCCTAACTCATTACTAATATCAGTGGGGCATGAGGCAGAATCATGCAGGCCTGTAATACAATAACAAGATCATGGGGCTAACACATCTTTCAACTTATCTCTACTTCAACGATCTCGTGATGTGAACTGTTCGTGAAAGCATTCGATATCGGCTAAACAGCCGATTCAGGCAAAGCGCACAGTTAAGGTCATGTCTTCTCAGGAACAGGTCTATCAACCAACGATCCCCACTCCACAGTGCCAACAGTGGGGTGAGAGGCAGAATCCTACAGACCGTGATGATGGGCCATGAAATGGTTCTCGCTAACCGATAGATCTACTCAAGATTGAACATGCCTTAACCGCACGCTATGCACGATTAAGATTGACGCAAAACAGCCAATAAAAACTTAACTCATCGCTAAAGATGTAGATTAGATCAGTTCTAGATTAGCAAATGATGAGTTAAACAAGATATAAGGCCGATCCAGATCAATCTCAATCGGGTAAAGTGATATTGCTGTAATTACATAAATAATGAAAGCAATAAGCAATATTGGTAACTTAATAAATCTACCAAAGACTGCCACTCTAAGATAGAGCCGATAACTTGACCTTGATCCAATTCAAGCAGTGGGGTGAGGTAGAATCACATAGGCCATACTTGAATTAGGCAAGAGTCGATAACTAGCTTATACCAGAGCCGCAGTAGGGGTTGACCGGATTGATGCAGCCATACGAACAGAGGTATAAACCATGATGGTACTTACAATAAGCAGTGGAGGTCGACCAGATCGATGCAGCCATACTTGTCAAAGAACTCGCCAAGATCTACTCTACTCCTACTCCTAAGGGGTTGCCGGAGCCGAAAAAAGTAATTGACTTGTATTTGATTGATTGATTTTTACAATAGCCGGGGTTTGGTATTTATACCCGGAGCCTAAACATGAATCCTACTCGAGCACGATTTGTTACAACCTTTGGCATAAAATGAAAACATTCCTAATTTAAGATAACTTGGACTCTAATCTTTCCTTTTTTGTAGAGTCCAACATGTTTTCGTCCTGGCGTCGAGCGTAGCCTCTGTCGTTATCTGCTAGCGCTATCCAAAGAAAGCCGATTCCTAGATTTTCATCTTAATCAACTATTTCTAATCTGCCCACAACTGATCCCTTGATGATATGATCCTAGGAGCTTCTGGGTCCCTGTGACTCTCCTTCCAAATTTTGGTGTAAACACATGCCCCCCAATTTTGGGACAAAAGAAATTTTGTTCCAAAATTATCATGTTCGTGCTCCCGATAGGCCCATAGCCACGGGCAAGGAATCTTGACCTGAGATCTACTATTCATCGTCATCCATATCAACTCATGAGCCCATGCTTCAAAACTTTTTCAGAGCATTATTGCTTCATGGGTGTTTTGGATTCATCCTTCCAAGCCGGCTATAAAAATGGCTATCCGACCTTGGCGAGAGCAAACTCAATGATTCAGCCATGTTCCACTTCTATCTGCCTCCTCGGGTGTTTCCCAGGCCGCCCTTCATGCAGCCGAGGAGGAGGCCAGCGCTATCCGAGCGCGACTGGCTGAATCAGATGCCGTGGTGGCGGGTAAGATGAATTCCATGAAGGCCTCTTACTATGATTTTTTTATTACTCTTATTTTGATATTTTTCTTGTTTTATGATTGTCAGCCCTAATAGCATAGTTGGAATCTCACCAACTGGCAATGAACGCAGCTGTGGACGCTATCAATGCCTGGGGTTCCTCCATCGACATTGGTCTCCAAGATATCTCGGCCTGTATCCAGGAGGTTGCCCATCACGGCATTCGCCACGGCGCATCAGTGGCTCTAACTGCAGCGCAAGTCCAGACCGGGCATGATCTTCATACTATGGAGGTTGGTTTCCCGATTAGTGATGGCCCTAAGGAACACAAAGACCTGCTCGAAGAATTCATCATGGCAGCGGAGGCCATAGTGAACATCACATCAGCGCGGGATGTGGTGAACAAGGTCTTTGATTAGCTTGTACTTAGGGTAACCCTGATGAATAAAGACTCCTGTTCTTTCTGTGGATGCACCTCGGTACAATGCTCTTGTGTATGATTGTTTCTAGCTTGTTTACTGTTTTTGAATATTTTTATTTTTTCAACAAGAGGCGATACTCCTTTATTACTAGCTATTAGAGCCGAGAATGAATCGGCTATCGAATGTTGCCCAGGTGTCAGGATAACGTACCATAGAAACTTTCACATCAAAAGTCGAACGAGCAATCAACCTAGGTCGAACATCCTGTTAAGTGAAACATGACTTCTTCAAATCCATTAACTCCAAATTCACCACCTTATCTAGCATTCATACATCGGCCTAAACCTCATAACTAATACTTGTTTTCCTTTATTCCAATGGCTGATATGAAGCCGTAACCTTTTTTCTAAAATAAACTCTTAGAGCCGATCGCTTGCATTGGCTGTGTTGGCTTTCATTGCTGATCTTAATGAAGCCTCCTTCCCATGACTTGCCAGAAAAATACTCAAAATCTCCTAGTTCCCAGAAGACTGGATCGGCTGTTGTGATGCTTACGGACTCATCAGCATGAACTAGTTTGACATCATCTCCTGCCATTGAATCAAATACTGATGCATGGTCGATAGTATGCTACAATTCGCATGAATCCAATCATGACCGAGGAGTAAACTGTATGATCCTTTCCCAACAATGATAAAGAACATGGTGAGCAGAGTTTTACTCCCGATTGTCAGTTCGATGTTTATTGCCCCCTAGGTCTTGGATGTATTTCCTCCAAAGTCTCTAAGCATCATGTTGGTCTTAAGCAAATCTCCTGGTCCCTTGCCAAGCTTACGGAAAGTGGTGTATGACATAAGATTGATAGAAGCACCTCCGTCCACCAACATCTTGTTCATCGGCTTCCCATCAACAAAACCTTTCATATATAAAGCCTTTAAGTGCCAATGCTTGACTGGCGTATCAAATATTGCTTGCTGCATAACCGTTAACTTGGCAACCGTCTCTTCATACTGTGACTTGTCGAAGTCTGAATAAACTTCCTGATCTGCCGGAGCTCTGAATTCGGGTGGTAAAAGAAAAGCCATTTGGATATTAGCCGATGGTTGCCTCTTATCAGCTATTTGCTTGGTACGCCATACTTGAATTTTACCGAGTGCCTGAGCCTATTCCATCTCTCTGTTCCTTAGGCACTGCACCCTCCTCTTTTGGCTTCTCGTCAAATCTCCTGGGCACCACTAGCCTTCCTGCCATGTGTATCTTCTTTTAGTGCCTTCCTCTTCATGATTAGCCTAGTCCTATCCAATGACTCTTTTTCCCAACCGATCATGAACACTTTCATTTTTAAGCACCAATCCATGTTGTTATGATGATATGCATCTTGAGCATGGATAGACTGGTGGTTGGTTTGAGATTGCCTATACTCTTGATATTGATTGCTACATTCTGGACAGTCATGCCTGGTAGGCAACTTCAAACCTTCATTCCAGCAATGCCTAAAGAAGGGACAATTCTAATGTAATTCAGCTTGTTCCCTTTTATTCCTCTCTTCTTCTAATTGATGCTGGTATGCTTGATCTTTTAACCAACATTGATAATGCTTTTCCTTCTACCGCTGCCATTTATTCAACAGAATCTGAGATGTGACCCATGGCTTTGACGTCTTTGCTTTCGACGTCTTCCTCTACTCGTATCAGCTCTTTTGTTTGGCACGACGTCTTCTAATCTCTCTATACTCATCAGCTGATATTTGCATTTCGGGATCGACTGTCCTAGCTTCTCTCGATTTGGTCGATGCAAGGACCTTGGTTTTTCCTTTGAACAACCTAGCATCAACCATGTTTTGATCTCCTAGGAAAGAATTATCATCGACTTTCATCTTTCGAGGTGTATCGAATTTGAGCCTCCCTTGCTGAATAGCCCTCTGTATATGCTGCCAGAAAATTCTGCACTCATTAGTGGAATGAGAAGTAGCATTATGGAACTTGCAGAACTTCTTATTCTTCAACTATTCAGGGCGTAGCATAACATGATCATCCGGCAATTTGATTTGGCCCTTCTCAAGTAAGAAGTCAAAGAGCTTGTCCGATTTTGTGACATCAAAGTCATAGCTCTCCTTAACTCCTCCTCCCTAAGGATTTGGCACAATTACTGTCTTCTTGCCCCAATTTCATTCAGCTGCAGCAACCTCCTCTTCTTCATCTTCATAGCCGTCTTCAATTGAGTATGGATCATAAGCTTCGGCTACTGTGGTGCTCTTCTAGAATCAGGTGTCTCTGCGCATACTCTAGAATTGGCTATTGAGCGGTGCTACCCATTGAGCCAATTGTCCCAAGTTGTTGAACTCTTGTCCTAGCAGCTTTTCTTTCCACATTGGCAGCATTCCTTGGATGGCTAAAACAGCTAGCTGATCATCGGCCAAGCTCAATGAGAAACATAGATTCTTAGTCTCTTAGAATCTCTGAAGAAACTCAGTGCCCGATTCATTAGTCCTCTATCTCATGGTTGTCAAATCGATTATTTTCTTCTCTCCAGTCCTAGTGTAAAAATATGTATGAAACTTCTTCTCTAGGTCGGCCCAATTGGCAATGGAGTTGACTGGTAGTGACGAGAACCAAGGGAAGGCTAGCCCTAATAGGGACAAGGAGAAGAAATGAACTCAATGGGCATCCTCAATTGATGCTTCGCCCAATTGTGTAAGATATCGACTAACATGTTCTATTGTGCTTGTACCAGTCTTGACTAGTGAACTTGGCGAAACTCTAGGAGCCTATAATTTGTAGGAAGAGTGACCAAATCATACCATTCTAGATATGGGCTGTTTGTACGAAAAAAGTCATTCCTTTTGGCTTCAGACCGAACATGATTCTTCATCATCTCGGTCACCTTGAGCAGCAACTCGTCAGCCTGTGGATTTGGATTTCTTGGTATTTGCTGACCCATTTGTGGATTGAAATCCCACGTGCCTTGATATCCAGGATTTGGTATCATGTGGAGGGTGTTATAATCCGTGCCATAGTGATAGCCTTGTAGAATCTTAATCTATTGGGTCCTTTGCTGGCTTGCTGCTTGAAGTCTCCGATTATAGACATAAGGATCTATATCTCTATGGATCCTTTGAATTGATGGTGCTATCTTCTAAGCCGATGACGGTATGTGGCCTGATATGCCAAAATTGATCATCTAGTTTTGACTTTGCCCCGTCGGCTGCTGCACATGCTGTACTGATGGTCTAGGATTGTACTGTATCTGATTTGTAGCTACACCCAGAGTTTGTTCAGATTAACCTTGAAGCGTCTGGATGCCACCATTACTAGTTGGTGCTGCTTCTTGATGACTGGTACCGACTTGATTAGTCCCTTGAGTTGACGAATCTGGAATATTATAACAAGTCGATCCAACCTAACCAACTGGAATTCCATGAATCACCTCTTTCATGGCGTTGTGAAATGCATCAACGAAAGCTTCATTGCAGCTTGATATGGCATCACGAACATACTAGTCTATGGCTTCCGTAAAGAAATGCCTGTCTTTAGCTTTGACCATATCTGTCTACCCATATAGTAGAACTCTTGGTAGTGGAAATTTCTGAATAATTGTGCTGTCACATGTTTTGGTGTAGGACAACAAACACTTCTTCTGAAATTCTTCCATAGCTTTGTTGATGGTATCCTTTTCTTCATCAGGCAGGTCTTCATAATATACCATAAGGATGCTGTTGTTGTTGTGAACTGCCATGATGATTGTGGTGTCCCACCGGGCATGCCAGAAATGTGTGTTGACATAGAATTTCGTCCCATGCTGAGGACACACGCAACAAGCCAGAAGGGTCCACTTGATGGAGCAGATCCGCCTAGCTTCAGCACAGGGGTGGTCGATCCTACGCAATCCTCCCAAGGCATGCTAGTCAATTTGACCCTGCAATTGACAAGGAGAGAAAGTTCATCAGTAATTAAGGGCGGAACTTGCCGGTGTTGCCAGATAGTCCTGAATGTGTGGCTGTGAGAGCCGATATGAAAGGAAATCGGCTAAACAGTCGATTCCTAGTATATTCATGAGAATAAGTCAGTTAGAGCTCATAGGGTCGTGTGAAGAGAATCGGTTATCATTCAGGATAAACATCATTTAAATGAATATTAATCAATGGCAATAAGATATCAATGATGATCGGTCTATACTGAGCCAATGATTACGAGTAACCGAACTCCTTTTTATATAAAGAAACAATTCAACATGACTTAATCATTTAATAAAGATAAATCTAATGAACATGTTAGATCTCATCTATCACCATGACCAATGGGGTATGAGGCAGAATCATGTAGGCCATAGAAACAACAATAGACTCGATGACCCTAACTCATTACTAATATCAGTGGGGCATGAGGCAGAATCATACAGGCCATAATACAATAACAAGATCATGGGGCTAACACATCTTTCAACTTATCTCTACTTCAATGATCTCGTGATGTGAACTATTCATGAAAGCATTCGATATAGGCTAAACAGTCGATTCAGGCATAGCGCATAGTTAAGGACATGTCTTCTCAGGAACGGGTCTATCAACCAACGATCCCCACTCCATAGTGCCAACAGTGGGGTGAGAGGCAGAATCCCATAGGCCGTGATGACGGGCCATGAGACGGTTCTCACTAACCGATAGATCTACTCAAGATCGAACATGCCTTAACCGCATGCTGTGCATGATTAAGATTGATGCAAAACAGCCAATAAAAACATAACACATCGCTTAAGATGTAGATTAGATCAGTTCTAGATTAGCAAACGATGAGTTAAACAAAATATAAGGCCGATCTAGATCAATCTCAATCAGGCAGAGTGATATTGCTATAATGAGATAAACAATGAAAGCAATAAGCAATATCAGTAACTTAATGAATCTACCAAAGACTATCACTCTAAGATAGAGCCGATAACTTGACCTTGATCTAATTCAAGTAGTGGGGTGTGAGGTAGAATCACACAGGCCATACTTGAATTAGGCAAGAGTCGATAACTAGCTTATACCAGAGCCGCAGTGGGGGTCGACCCCGATTGATGCAGCCATACGAACAGAGGTATAAAACATGACGGTACTTACAATAAGTAGTGGAGGTCAATCGGATCGATGTAGCCATACTTGCTGAAGAACTCACCGAGATCTACTCTACTCCTACTCCTAAGGGGTGGCCGGAGCCAAAAAAAGTAATTGACTTGTATTTGATTGATTGATTGATTTTTACAATAGCCGGGGTTTGGTATTTATACCCGGAGCCTAAACATTAATCCTACTCGAGCACGATTTGTTACAACCTTTAGCATAAAATGAAAACATTCCTAATTTAAGATAACTTGGACTCTAATCTTTCCCTTTTTGTAGAGTCCAACATGTTTTCACCCTGGCATCGAGCGTAGCCTTTGTTGTTATTTGCTGACGCTATCCGAAGAAAGCCATTTCCTAGATTTTGCATCTGAATCAACTATTTCTGATCTGCCTGCAACTGATCCCTTGATGATACGATCCTAGGAGCTTCTGGGTCCCTGTGACTCTCCTTCCAAATTTTGGTGTAAATAGTTGGTAACTACAGCTTCTACTCTAGAGGACTCAGCGGTGCCTGCCATTGTCGAGGGCATTACCGCCGACTCATTCGCTATCAACGACAATCGTTTGCCGCCGTCAAGTCCACCAATGGGGGCAATTGGCTCCCCTGCGTGCTGATGAGTACCCGGGGACTCTAGGATGGGGTCCACCGACATTCCCTCTATCCTAAAGCCAGCCTTTGGCTGCTCATTAGTCTAGATGGGTAGGATTGGATTCGTTGTACGACTTGCTCTACATCAAGTCAGCTCGTCAGTCACCACAAAAGTTAAGAAACTCCAGCAAAGAAAATCCAAGACAAGAATACTTACGGTTTGGTCTGCCGGCTCAATTTCTTGAACCGGCGGTGCCTGCCCGAGCCCCTAGGCGTAGCCGTGGGGTCGACTCCTATGCTCTGCAGGTGAGGTCTCAGTTGACCTCTTTTTTGTCTGCTGCTCTGGGGCCGTCTCCACCTACTGCTCTGGGTTTGCCTCCGCCTATTGCTTGGGGACTTCCGTCGCTTGCCCCATTAGGACTCTCGTCGTCTGCTGTACGGGAACTTCCCTCATCCGCTGCTTAGGGACTTCCCTCATCTATGGCTCAGGGACTTCTTCAGCTCCCCTTGATTGACTCCCTGTGAGAGTGCTGCACGGAGGCTCCTTTGTGCTCGGTGCAGGATCCGTTGGAACTTCGTCATCATCCAACCAGTCGAACATAGTGGTCCTCCGCGTTCGACTGGTCTGATCATCGCCAAGCAAGATGCCACCCGGTTTGATGGAAGCAGAACCCGCTGTCTTCCTCCTCTTCTACGCCAACTCATCTGCCGCTACCCTCTTCCCCCTGGGCTTTCTCCAACACCGGGGGAGAACTCTCCATCCGACCAACAACCGTGCCTCCGGAGTCCGATGAGATACCGATGGAACTTCCTTTAGGTTGAGTTGGTGGTCATGCATCTACAGTAGGTGGCCAATTGCCCTTCGACACACTTGAAAAGTACACCGCCCTATCCTATGAATGGATCTTTGCATAGGTAAATCAGTCTGCTGCTCAACAATGAAGAAGGATAACATGCATCAGGAATACACAATTGAGATATTTACCTGAGGAGGTAGATTTTTGTAGTTGAAGGGCATTGTATACCCTGACATGTTGAAAGAGGAAAACTGGAGCGAATAGTTCTGCAGCCCGCTCTTCACAAACGTTCCTCGACAGCACCTCTGGCCTCTCCCGGGTACCATTGGTTTCCCCCTTGAACTCGAAGGCTAGATGCACTCTCTCCTTACAGGGTTGCACGTGGCATACTATAAAGCTTGCCGCTACCAATCCGCTGTTGGTTCTCACGCCCTTTATCAAGGCAAGAAGCTCCTTCACTTGCTCCATGTCAGCGCTGTTTGGCGTTTCTGACCAGCTCATCTAGTTCTCCGAGATGTGGTCGGCGTCACAGCAGATGGCTGGGTGGCTCTTTTCAATGTAGAACCACCTGGCGTTCCACCCCCTTCAATGATGTGTTTAGCGGCACAGTAAGGTACTCACCCGCCATCCCATCGTGCAGCTGAAGGTACACCACGCCGACCACTTTGGAACCACCGCCGCCTATCTTTTTTAGCCAGAATAGGTAACAGAAGAGATTGAAATGGGGGAGGATTCTGAGATATGCCTCACAAAAATGGATGAAGATTGTGATGTGCATATTGGTATTGGGATGGAGGTTGCACAGACTAACCACCCAAAGCTCCAACAAATCCCTCAGTAATGGGTGAATAGGAAATCCCAACCCACGCCAGAAATAATCCTCTAATACCACCACTTCATCAGTATGTGGGGTTGGGAAGGACTCACCGAAGGCTGGCCGCCATCTGGCGGTAGCACAGTCTAGAAGAATGGTAGCCTCCACCAATCTGTTAAGCTCCGCCTCTCCCATTAACGACGACACCCACTCTTAGTTCCTGCCGGGCACCGACGCTCGCCTTCTTGGGGCTTGTTTTCTTTGATTTGGCAGCTCCTTTCTTCGGCGCCATCTCTCCAATGTGATTGGGGTTGGCGGCGGAAGCAAATGTGGAAGTGAATCTAGAAACGTGAGGATTGAGGATGAAGATGGAGTGGCAGAGTGGCAAAGGTATGAATGCGGGATGCGGCGGCGCAGTTATAAAGCACTTTCCCCACCCTCTCGCATTCGAGGGTTTTTGGGAAATCGTGCCTATAGTTTGTGCCCTTCCGAATTCTCCGACGTAGATTAATGGTCCGTAGCCTAGGCTTTCATGTAACTATAGCCCATGTTGCTCATTTATCACCGCCATTGGTTATTACTCGCCGAATAATCACTGACTTCTCTGCCATTTATTGAGGCTCAGTAACGGTTACTATACAACCATTGCTCTGGTTTTTTCTCCATGGTGTAGTTTTTCAGATATCTCCGTACATGACTAAGGGACTGGTTGCATGCTCGGTCGGTCTTTTTCATATTTTTCTGTTTCTGACCCTAGCACCACATGACTGTGTCACCTACTATCAAGCTTGGGGACTAAGTGGGCACACTTCACCTTGCGGTGAATGTGCTCTCTCTCATTTTAGGGCTACACTCGAAGACTGGCTACCTGCTCAGCTGGTCTTTTGTTATTTTCTACTTTGGACCCTGGCACCATATGACTACATCATCTATTGTTAGGCTCAGGGACTAAGTGGGCACACTTCACCTTGCGGTGAATGTGCTTGTTTTATTCTAGAAGACTCCACACCTCTTGATGCTGAGGAAGACTATCCCCCTTCTCGTGGTCGGACTCTAAGTGGGCACACTTCATCCACTACGAAGAAATTTTCGATTCTAAAGTTGAGCTCCTTACACCCTTATGGCAAGCCATGCTTGGTTTATGCTGCTCAGTTATGGTTTGTCCTGCTTGGAAATAGTACACGCTACTTGCCGACCACTCACAACTGCTCGACAACTCATCACGGTGGTCGGACCATAAGTTTGACTACTCGGCTTTGTTCGCACCTGCTCAGACATGCTCAAGATGGCATTGCACAACGGGTACAAGGTGCTTAAGGACTAGCTATGGGGGTATGACTTCAGATGCCCACAACAGACCACATGGGCTGCGCCCTTAGAGGTGGCCCACCCCCCAAGATGAAGCCTTATGGGGCATGACTTTGGTCGGCGCCTTTCGCAAGACATCTAGAAAATATCCCAAAGATACTATGAGATCTATTAGGATATGTATGATCCCAAGATTCCTGTAATCAGTTATTACTTTTTGGTTATCTCTTAGATCTAACCAACTTGTAACCCTACTCCCCAGACTATATAAGGCAGGCAGGGACCCCTCCAAAGACACGCAATATCAGACGATAGCTAATACAAACCAACAGACCACAGGAGTAGGGTATTACGTCATACTAATGGCCTAAACCTATCTAACTCATGTGTCTCTATTGCCTTCTTATTCTTGATCTCACGCTCCTCTACCGATCAATCTACCTTCATGGGATACCCCTCAGAGGACTGACGATGATATTCTATCGATAGTAGCAGTTTACCAAAAGGGCAAGAGGGGCATACCATGCTGGGTATGAGCCTCATCCCCAAGGTGTGTACTATGCTGCGAGTATTAGTGCCATTTTTTGAGATGACTCCATAACACTTGGGAGATGGAATCCTTAGTGGCTGCTCCTTATTAGAATGACTTGGGAAAAGCTTCCAAGTGTACCCTGCCTGCTCACCTTGGAAGTGTTTTGGGAGTAATTAACCCGGGCATATGAGCAACATGACTCATGGTGAAAGTGTACAACCTCTGCAAAGTGTAAAACTAGTATATCAGCCATGCTCATGGACACGAGCGGCCTAGATCCTTACTAAATAGTTGGTTACTTGGATGGTTTGGGTTATGATTAAAATTGTTGATATCTCTAATTATTCATATTTGGGAGCCTAAGCATAACTGAGCAACTTATGATTAATAATAAAATATGATCAACTAAAAGTGCTTACTGTAGTTCAACCTTGTCAAGCCTTTTGAATCATGTGAAAGTAGACTTCTGTATCTTTCATATGCCACTGGAATCACCTTCATATCTATTATGGTTTGGGAGTTATGACCTCTACAAGTTGAAGTTTCTGCACTGTCTGGGAGTCTAAATAGTTTCGGTTGTGTTCTATTTCCAACTACTTAACCTCAGAATCTGGCAAGGTAGTTTATACGAGAGTTGTAGAGAATTTCATAAGCTTTCTAGCCAAATAAGGAACACCTTCATATGATTTCTGGAACTTGAGATATGGCTATCTTTCTGAACTGCTACTAGTAGTTCTCGTCCAGAAAATTTCAAATTGATTGTTTTATCATGTGAACTACTTTCAGATCATGGATTACAACCAATAATTGTGCTAAATGTTGTAAATAGATGATTTCTAGCAGTTAAAGGACTAACTTTTGGGCAATAAGGTTTGCCTCGTAGTTTACCCCCTTTATGTCAAGACTAACTTTTGGGCATATGTGGTCTGCCTTCATTTCTCGTGCTCGAGAGTTAACTATCATGGGTTTCCTCATTGGAAGCATAGTTATCTTATGTTCTTGCACATATTCCCTAAAGATGAATGAATGTGAAGCACTAGGGTCAAACAACACCATAGCAGTGGCTAAGCTTACTGCTATCAAACCATAAACAACCTCCTTAACTCCATGAGTGGTAATCAGATCCACATTGTTCAACCTGTCTTGAATGTAGTTTCGCTTTAACTTATTGCTGTGCACCTGCTCCTTATGGACATTCTGTTCGGGCTCTTGCTGCTGTCGATTCTGGCTTTGATTACTCTCAACAAGCTTCTCAAGACAATCGTTCTTATAGCGTTCAATTTCACCACAATCATAATCTTCCTCACTAGTAGAAGTATTTGTCCTCATCAAGGTGATAGTAGGAGGTGACAGACATGGCTCTTGAGAGCTCAAATGCTTGTACTTCATCATTGGGTTGCTGATACTGATCCTGATCTGTACTCCCAAGCAGATTCATAGGGTGTGACTGTTATTCTGCTTGTGTAGCAAAACGACGACGAGTGTTTCTTAACTGGCATTGAAGGTCACGCTTTCTCTTCTCCACTTCCATCTCTCCTAGAGTATAGCGTAACAATTGAGTGAACCTATCATGACACTCACACATTGACATGGAGCCTTGCTTCAAGTTGAGAAACTCATCTTGCTTAAGTTCTACCACACCTAATGTAATATGGTAGGACTTGAAGCTCTCGCTAAACTCCTTCCAGGTGATTTGTCTAACATTGTTGGGACGTCCATACTGGTAAGACTCCCACCAGTCTTGTGCTGCGCCCTAGAGTTGGCCGGACACAAAAAAAAAACACCTTCTCATGGTCATCACACTGAGCTATGTCAAGTTGTCTCTCCACAGCTCTAAGCCAGTGATCAGCTTCTAGTGGTTCACTTGTATGAGAGAATGTCGGTGGTATCCCTTCATAAATTCACCATACTTGTCAATTCACGATGCTTGATGTGGATTGTTCAACACACTTTGAGCAATAGTCTATAATAACTGAGTCTATGTCATCAAAGCTTGCTCTATAGATGGGGGATTTGATGGCGGTGGATTAGAATTGGCAGGATTCCTTCGGTCATCTTGCGAAGCACTTCTCCTGGTAGCAACCATTTGTTTTCAACATGTATGAATTAGAACTTAGTTGTTCATAACATCCTTAATTGTAGCTTCAAGAGATGACAAAATAGGATTGATGGCAATAGAGACAAGAGAAGACCAAACCCCAGAGATAACTAATACTTCCAAATGAAGCGCTAGAATGTAAGAAACTTCATCTTACAAATCAGTTCAACTTGTCTAACCCCCTAAAGAAAAGATCAACTAGGGGACACAAAAAGGGTAGCTTGCACCTTCTTCTAGATGAGCTAACTAGTATCAAGATGTTTTGACATCCTAATGATACTATCGTGTATGAGCAAGAACAAAAAATCTGAAATTCCTCGCTAGCAGAAAAACAATAGTACAGTAAAACAGCTGTAACTCTTATTCTATTAATCCAATAGAGCTACAGTTTATATTGTTGGAAATCTTATCAAATTGTCCACAATTTTCTTATAGAACACTTTTCCAAATTCTGCAGTTCAGGTAGTTGAAAGTAGTCCACAATAGAAACTATTCTAGGCTTTAGACAGCATCGATGTATCATCTTGTGATTTTCATAACTCCATAATCAACATAGCTATCAAGGTAATTCTTATGTTCAGAGAAAGATATTCAAGTCTAATACATCTAGAATTTTGTCATGATTTTTGGTAGTCTAACGACTAGAGACATAAACTGATAAACATAGGTTGCTCTGAAGGCACGATAGAGAAAACAGGAGAGAAGCATAACCCGACTATTTATTTCATTAATCCTTATACCTTAGGCCTATAAACTAAATAAATTATGGGAACACCTAACAAGATCATTGCAATCATTACAAAGATTCAAAACAAGCATAAGCATAATGATAATTCAACAAAGCACTAAAGGTGGACAATTCAATCATTGACTCAACTTGCGATACTATCGTCCTCATTGTACTAGGGGTAACAATCCTAAGACTCATCTTCAGATTACGCAAGAAGGTGGTGAGGAGCAGTTCTAAAAGCATATTGAATCAAGGAGTTAAGACGAGAACAAAGGCTTTAAAATAAGCACCAAGTTAGAGATGAATAGCAAGGGTAGAGATATAGTAGAGAAGAAAATATCAAGGTTTATAGAACAAGGGTTTTTGTAGCAACTTCTAAACCTTAGAATGACCAGTTTCTACTAGGCCTTGTGTCCTATAGTCAGCATTGCTATGGATACCACTTTGTACCCCCTAGTTTTAAGGACAAAACTAGATACACTGCCATATGTGAGCCCAGAGAGTCAAATCTCACATATAGCTACAAATAAAGGTAATATCCAATAGACAATACTTAATATATAACATACTTAGTATAAAGGATGTAACCTTAGATAGCAAACAGCAGAAAGACAACTCTGATCTTCGGGTGAAGACTCTAATTCCACTAGGACAACTGACTAGTTGATCACAAGCCTAATTCCTCCAAAGTCTAGCAATCTGGTACCCATCTATGATTTTTTTCCAAATAATTGAAAAATAAAGCAAGCGTAAGTACATGCCGTACTCAATAAATATAACATGGAGTTCATGAGGCTCAAAAGGCTAACACTGGTTTAACTGCAATTAGATTTTAATGAGTCATCAATTGGGTGACAACAAGTTTATTCACAAGCCCATATAAACACATGATCAGGAAAACATGAATAATGAATATCATAAACAATAATCATTAATGAGCATCTTCATCATCAGTATCATCCATGTTCTTCATCTATTCCATAAGGGTCCAAGGCCGCCCGTGACCATGAGCATGGATGATATACCAGTTTTACACTCTGTAGAGGTTGTACACTTTCACTGTGAGTCGTGATTTACCCTTTCGTCCAAGGCGGCCAACCTCTTGACCCACCACCAAGGAAGGTCGGCAGGGTTCACTATGAAGCCTTTCAAAGGTTCGTCTAACAAGTTAGGGCCACTAAGGTTTCCCCATCAATAAGCATGAACCCCCTCCAAGGAGTGACTAACAAAATACCAAGAAACCAAAGTGCACCCTCATGGCAGGCCGATATCATACCTGTCGGAGCCCCTCCTGCGCCCTAAAGGTAACCACTAACAAGCTAGAAAAAGGTCCTCATACTGAGCTAAAGCCAGAGCTATGTAGCCCTCATAGTTGTACTGTAAGTCTTGGATGTTCGCTTACAGATAAGACCTTAGGGAGAGAAATCTAGAGCACCATAAAATAACCCAATGCTCTAGCCCCCTGATTCCGTGTTGCTAAAAAGCATCTTTTAGCGTTTATTGCATATACCATTAGTCAAGTTACAAGATCATGATCTTTAATTAAGCTCTAGCATCATACTACCTAATGCAATACCCCACAGGTATCAAGGTACAAGGTAACAAAGTACTAGGAAATTCTTAGTGGTAATCAAGGTAGACACATGCAGTATGAATTAAATGATTAAAGGTGTATAGGACAACAAGGAAGATCCCATGCTATACTTGTCTTAAACTCAAGTCCTTCTATTGAATTGTAACCTTCAAAGGACTTCTTCTGTATTACCAACTTCTTTTATATCACCAACGCAAAGCTCATAACTGGACAAGATCATAAAGCACCACACAAGCATCCATGCAATCATACACGAAGCAAACAATAGTTCCAAATTAGAACAGTACACCAAACATAAAATCCAGATGAAAAGTTTGTAAAATGAATCTACGTCTCGCTATGAATACCAAAGTTGTTCCTAATGACATTCCAAACATGTTTAAGCTATTCCTAGGGTCACACAATCATTTCATACATTGGTTACACATAAAGCTTTCCAGGTCAACATACATAGCATCACTTAAGGACTTGATCATGCAAAGTGACCTTCACGAACATTGTTCCACTAGTCATCCTAAGTGTAGCTAAGATGTTTTAGTGACTCACATAAACCATTTACATGTATTCACTCAGATCATATGCATATATACAAAGAAACATAAAATAACAAACATGTTTCATAAGTTTCAATCACATGTCTCAAATGTAAAAGCTTAAATATGAATGCTCATGCAATGCAAGTCAAATTATGCAAGCCTAACACCTAGGGTGTTACAGCCCCTCCCCCATATAAAAATCTCCTCTCGAGATTTGCAAGACCTACCATTCTTGGAAAAAAGCGAGATAAACCTCTTATAAATAATCCTCTCGTTCCCACGTGGCATCTTGTTCACTATGATTGTTCCACACCACCTTATAGAACTTAATGATCTTACTCCGTGTTACTCTTTCCATCTCTTCTAACACTCGAATTGGCTTCTCTTCATAGGTCAAATCCAATTGGAGCTTAATACTGGTGGGTGCAATGGCTTCTTTAGGTACACAAAGACATCTCTTCAACTGAGAAACATAGAAGACATCGAATATTGCACTCATCTCTGGTGGAAGCTGTAACTTGTAAGCGACGTTCCCTTTCCATTCAGTAATCTTGTATGGCCCTACATATCTAGGCGCAAGCTTTCTTTTCACTCCAAATCTTTGTACTCCCTTCATGGGTGACACTTTCAAGTATACATAGTATCCTATTTCAAAAGTCAATGGTCTTCTTCTTTTATTAGCATAACTCTTTTGTCTAGACTGTGTGGCTTTCATATGCTGTTGAACAATACACACTTGCTCTTCAGCTTCAGTGACAAAGTCAATACCAAAGTATCTCCTTTCGTCAGGCTCCATCGAATTCAACGGAGTTCTACATTTTCTGCCGTACAAGGCTTCAAAAGGAGCCATCTTGATGCTTGCTTGATAACTGTTGTTGTAGGAAAACTCGGCTAATGGTAACCATTTCTCCCACAAACCCTTGGAAGATATAACACAAGCTCTTAGCAAATCTTCTAAGATCTAGTTTACTTGCTCAGTTTGTCCCAAAGTTTGTGGATGGTATGCCGAACTTCTAATCAGTTTAGTCCCCAAAGCCTGGTGCAAGTGTTCCTAGAAACAAGTCACAAACTATGGTCCCCGATCTGAGATTATAGTCCTAGGTATTCCATGTAGTCTCATGATCTGAGAAATGTACAACTCGGCGTACCTCCTAGCTACATACCCAGTGTTCACCGGTATAAAATGTGCTGACTTGGTGAGGCGATCTACAATGACCCATATAGAATCATGACCTTGTTGTGTCACCAAAAGGCCTGTGATAAAGTCCATATAGATTTCTTTCCATTTCCAACCTAGAATAGGCAATGGCTGAAGTAATCCGGCAGATTTCATATGAACAGCTTTTACTCTACTGTAGTTATCGCACCTAGTGACATAGGCTGTGATCTCCTTCTTCATCTTAGTCCACCAAAAATGGGTTTTCAAATCTTGATACATCTTACTACTACCTAGATGGATAGACAATTTGGATGAATGAGCTTCATCTAAAATTTGATTCTAAGCTCACGATCTTTCGGTACCACAAGTCGGTCCTCAAACCATAGCACACCCCTTTCATCTAATCTGAAATGATTAGTTTCTTGTTCTTGCATCTTTCTCTTGATGTGAAACATACCTACATCTATCTTCTGCAGTTCTATGATTTTGCTCTCAAGTGAACAATTGATAGTGATATTATGCAGTATAACAAGATGTAGTAAACTAAAGCCATCTTCCAACAATGCTTCCACAGTGTTGCAATGAGACTTCCGACTAAGTGCATCGGCTACAACATTGGCTTTCCCTGGATGGTAGTGCACTTCCAAATTGTAGTCCTTAATCAGCTCTAGCCATCTTCGATGTCTCATGTTCAGCTCAGGTTGGGTAAAGATATACTTGAGACTTTTGTGGTCAGTGTATATATGACATACATTGCCCAACAAATAATGTCTCCATATCTTTAATGCATGAACAACCGCTGCAAGTTCTAAATCATGTGTAGGGTAGTTGACTTCATGTTTCCTCAACTGCCAAGAAGCATATGCAATAACTCTTCCTTCTTGCATGAGCACACACCCCAACCCTATACTCGATGCATCACAAAACACATCGAAAGACTTTTTAATGTCGGGTTGTGCTAAAATAGGAGCTGTAGTTAACAGAGTCCTGAGGGTGTGAAAAGCTGCTTCACACTCTAATGTCCAATTAAACTTCTCATCTTTCTAAGTAGCCTAGTCATGGGCTTAGCTATCTTGGAGAAATCCAGATGAAACGACGATAATATCCTGCTAACCCTAGAAAACTCTGAACTTCATGAACTAAAGTCGGGGCCTTCCATTCCATGACCTCTTGTACTTTCAATGGGTCTACCGATATTCCACCTCTTGATAAGATGTGACCTAAGAAAGGTACCTTGCTCAACCAAAATTCACACTTGCTAAACTTTGCATATAGCTTATGCTCCCTTAATCTAGATAGAACAATCCTTAGATGTTCTTCATGATCTGCCTCATTCTCTGAATAAATCAATATATCATCAATAAACACTACCACAAACATGTTGAAGTTCGGGCATGAATATAGAATTCATCAGGTACATGAAATAGGCAGGAGCATTTGTTAGTCTGAAAGACATAACCAAATACTCATATAAGTCATACCTAGTGGAGAAAGCAGTTTTAGGTATGTCCTCTGGCCTGATCTTTATCTGATGATAACCTGATCTCAAATCAATCTTGGAGAATACCTTTGCCTTTGCCAACTGATCGAACAAGATGTCAATGCGAGGCAATGGGTACATATTTTTAATGGTCATAGCATTAAGTGGCCTATAATCCACACACATTCTCAAGGACTTGTCCTTCTTCTTCACAAACAATGCTGGACATTCCCATGGAGATGAACTAGGTTGAATGAGACCTTTGTCCAATAGATCTTGTAGCTGAATTTTAAGTTCCGATAACTCATTTGGTGGCATCCTATAAGGCCTTCTTGAGATAGGTGCCGTACCTAGCACTAACTCAATCTTAAATTCCACATCCCTATCAGGTGGTAAACCTGGTAACTCATCTAGGAATACATCAGGAAACTCACAAACCACTGGGATATCGCATAGGGTAGTGGTTTGGATAGCACAAGCTAAGTGTTGGAGTTCAAAATTTTGGGAAAGTGGTACTAGAAAAGCATTTCCTCCCTTGGGTTCTCTCAACATAACAGTATGAGTGCTAGTGTCAATGAGAACACCATGATCCTTCATCCAATTCATGCCTAAGATTACGCTTATGGATAACCCAGGCAATACTATCAAATCCGTTGTATACTCCCTCTCTTGTATAGAGATGAGCACATTTCTGACTATCTTATTTGTAGAAATAGTAGCCCCAGCTGAACTTATATTATAACCACCCTTTCTTACTTCAATTACTTTCTGATCATGTCTAGATGCAAATGCTTGGCTCATAAATGAATGAGAAGCTCACGAATCAAATAAAACAATAGCGGGATGCTTATTGACAAGAAACATACCAGCCGTGACAACTTCTCCTATGGGCACCTCCTCAATAGCAGTATAGTGCACGTATCCAGGACGTGCCCTTGAGTTCACCTGCCTCTAATTGTTTTGATTCTGATTGCCATTCTTCTTAGGGTGGGGGCACTCTTTGGCCCAATGACCCACTTGATTGTAGTTGTAGCAGGGTTGATTGCTCCTAGGTCCTGTGGAGCTTCCTTGATCGCCATTCCCTTTGGATAAGGCAATAGTGAATGCCTTATAGAACACTTTCTGAGGCCTGTTGTTCTGAGCTTTTGGTGGTAGAGGCCTGAACTTAGGTGCTAGTGGACGGAACTATGCCCTAGCTATTATAGGAGCTCTGGACTGATATGACCCTGAGGCGCCTGCCTCTGCTGCCCTCTTGTGGCCCTTAGCTACCACATGCATATTGTTATGGTTTTCCTGGGTCAAAGCATCACTAATAAACTCATTGTAGGTGGTGCACTTGGAGGTGGTCATAGTCTTCATCAGCTTCGTGCCAAGACCCCGCTTGAAGCTCTCTATCTTTTTTCTTTGGTATCAACAAAACCTGGGGCATACCTGGACATGTTGTTAAAAGCATGCATATATTTAGTGAGGGTCTTAGTCCCTTGTGTGAGCCTCATAAATTTAGCCGCCTTCATGCACATCAGCCCTAGGGGAATGTGATGTCCCCGAAAGGCCAGCTTGAACTGCTCCCATGTTACTTATGCATTAGCAGGTAGAGAGGACAAGAAATGTGTCCACCAAATCCTGACTGGTCCCTACAACTAATGGGACGCATACTTAGCCTTCTAGTGCTTGGTGACCCTTAGCAAACGAAACTTCTGCTCAATAGTGTTGAGCCACTCATCCGCCTGAAGTGGTTCCTCAACCACCTTGAAGATAGGAGGCTTTGTATCCAGAAATTCCTTGAAGGTACTGCACTAGTTTGGCTTAGGCCCCTGTTGCTGTGGGTGGGCACGAGCCGTGTTCTGCATAATGAGGTATAGAGCTTCCTCCATAGTACTTTGGCTTCCCAAGAATTGGGCAAAGAACTCTTGAGCAGATGGCGGTGGTGGCGGTGGTAAGTCACCGTCATTGCCATCATGGCTGCTGCTAGCTCCAGCACGGGTGCGAGTCATCTGCAAAGTTGCAACAATAAGTGATTATTGGATGATGTCAAGAGATTGCAGATGAATTTTATAGTCATGCCAAACTAAAATTACTAGGGAGAACCTTAAATTCATACAATAAAAACAGAGGCATAATAATTCATTCTCGCGATATGACACCACCAATTTGATCACTTATCGGGCTCGTAGCACGTTAACATTCAAATCATGATCACCGATGACTGAACAGGAATTGCATTCACATTTAACCAAACGTGAGATAACATGCAAGTACCAATATTACATGATAGTTCCGTCACAAATACCAAGCTTAAACTATAGGTCCATTACATAAATAGCAAGGATACATCTAGCGTTTCCACTAATCACTAAGAAATCTAATCCTCATTATGATCATTGTCGAGGCCAGAGATAGGATCATCTCCCTCCTCTGGCTCCACTTCTTCCTCATCCTCATCGTCATCTTCCTCCATATTTGGACCATCTTCTTCCCCATCAAGGATTGGGTTCAGCTAGTTGTTCAGATAATGCACCTCATGCTGAAGGTTCATCACTTGAAGCTGAGCCTATGCAAGCTGCCGACACAAATCCCTCTTAGCATGGTCCTGCATGGCACTTATGGCACGGTGCCTATCTTGTTCTATTTTTGTTGTAGCGGCATGGTTGTTTGCTACGTCCCGCTGGCGCGTAGCTGTGGACGCCTCGGCACGGGTGGCCTCTAGCTACTCCCACAGTCCTACTAGCAATGCTTGATCATCTACCATTGCCTCTTGGGCTGTAGCTCTTTGTTGATCCACTTCCTCCATTTGGGTATGGAGATTGCCCAAAGCTTCATAGGCTTGGTCAGATTCCCATCAGGCTTCACTTGCTGCTTTCTTATGCTTGCGCACATGCTTCTTGAGCTTATGTTGTGCGGCTTCAGCTCTCATGAGCTTGTCCATGCAAGTGGTGTATGATTCCTGCCAGAAATTTCTAGTGTCCTGGCGTGTATAGAACATCTTCATCACCGCAAACATGGCACTCATAGCGGGACTAGAGCTATTGTTCCGCTCATCCCGATCTCGGATCAATGCATTGTGGTTGCATTGTTCCCATATTGCTGTGGATAGATCCACTCGAGGAACATACCAGCGGCACTGCCGGTAAGTGCATCCCCATGCTGTTGACCGATCCGACTCAATACCTCGAAGGCCACTACTTGGATAGCCTCCCAAGGAGTTTTCCCTTCAGATTCTGCCTTCCACTCCTGCTAGAAGGGTGCTTGTGTGTGGGCTGGTATGGTTAGCCTCACTTTATACCAAGGCTGTCCCTCCAGGTACTCTTTATTCCAATTATAGAGGGGCAGTTCATGATACCCCGCAAAGTGCAAAACTCTCCAAAGCAAGGCAGGAGTTCCAAAAACCATCAGGAAATTCTCACATCCAACTGGTGCTGCCATTTGTACCATCAACATGTACAACTTTTGTGAGACAAGGCCATAATGGATAAGAGTTACATAACCGAGTAAGAAATTTATAAGGGGAGGAACAATGCAAGTATTGAATAATTATTATCATGATACATGCACGTTCCATATATCCTCACAAGCTTAGGAAAAAATTATTTCTAATGACATACACGGTGGCATACATATGTTCTCTCATATATAGCGAAGCTAGTCGAGCTACATGTTTTGTTGTTAGTGTACCTGCATAAGAGTTTCATTTCAGCCCAAACCCCACAATTATATATGCAAAATGTAAATCTAAATACTTCTATATATGTATACCCATATATATACTTCCATATCAAAGCTACCCGATGACAGTTTATACCCACAATTAAATACGCACCATATACACATGCAAGCATGCATACAAAGCCATACCAAAGCTAACTCTCCCCGACCGCACGCTCACATCTTGCGGTCATGCTACTCATCAACTTACCTTCTTACCTTGGCGTAGAGGCATTTGATCCATACATTACCATTCAAGTGAATGGCATCCATACCATAGTACGTCGTATGGACAACAAAAATAAAACCCCCAAGTTAGTACTTAAATAGCCACCTAATAGTCCTTAATTTGGGCATAAGGAAAGTGATCACTAGCACACTTTAGATTTCAAATACCTATTTATATAGTTATTAGTTGCTAGAAAAGGGTTTTGGAAAACAAAAACCTTTGTTTTAAATATACATGTGAAATTAACGTTGAATCTTTGCTCTAATGCCAGCTGTCGCATAACCGACCAATTTATAAGAGCACAAGTACAATGGCAGCCCGCAAGCGGTCGCACTATCATACTTGAGCCCATATAACCCGGTAGTCTATCGAGTACCACGACGGGTCTCGATAAATGATCCACAAACAACCAAGATCGTACATGATTCAACATACATGTCACATATTACATAAAGTTTGCAGATACATTTCCATCATCAGAGTATGAAACAAAGTTATTACAAACCAAGTTTGATAGATAATAGCGGAAGCAAATTAAGTTCAAATGTAGCATTTGCCAACATAGTTTAATACAGTGCGAACATACGATCACAGTCCACAAAAGCATATAGAGGAATTAGTAAAGAAGCCTGCCCAAGGCTTACTCCTCATCCATAGCGGGATTGAAGCAACTCTTGCAATATCCATGATATACTATTCCATCTGCAACAATGGGAATAAAACCTGAGTACGAGAAGGTACTAAGCTAGACTTACCCGTCATAAACCATAAATAAATTAACTCCAAGGATGCTAGACTTACCCGTCATAAACCATAAATAAATTAACTCCAAGGATTATGCAAGGCTGTATAAGTGGAGGTAGCTTGACAACATTTTGCATAAAAAGCGATTAACCCAGTTATACAATTATAATTCCGCTATCAAGTTAATTATAACTATCCATCTCTAAATTAGCAACTATCCTATGCCAAACATGTGATACATCATTTTAAGAGCATACAATAGTAACCATAGCAGGTATAGTAATTCCATGTTTATTCGAACCATCATATTCCATAATACAATTACTACGATGTTGGTACTAGCCAAGTTTCTCACTATCCGGGAGAGACGGTGATTCGAATCGATTTCAACCAGCTGGGAATTTATTCCTAACACAAACCCAGGCAGACAAGATCAACGATCACCATAGGTCACCTTTGGTACAACTCAAGTACACATTTCGTGGGTTCACCCAGCGCCGCACAATCAGGGACAACCAACTGCCAGGACATTCAGGCCTAGCCTGCCCTTGGGCTCACATCTGGCTCCCCGCACATCCTTACTACCATCCAGAGTGTGCACTCTTACAGAGCGGGGCCCGACTTCAGTTGCGCTACTCGGCTTTGTGGTTGGAATGAGTTATCTGGCTAGCTAAGTGATAGGCATGCGTTCAATCTTGTCAAACAGCGTCAACAATGGTACGGTCCTTAATCGGCATAGACGGAATCACATGAGTCAACCTACACATAGACTCCACCCGGCCTCCATTTACTTTTACCCCATGGTTCTCTTCCATGATAGCAAATATAGCCAACCGTGCCTCGGTATCCACCTATATCTCGCAGGTGATAGGAAATCAACCAACTTCTACCGGTCTAAGCAGGGCGAAGCATATATTCGTTCCTGGACATACATAGGGTTAAAGGTGTATATATCTGGACAAGGTAGTTCCATGCATCAAGTGTTTCTAGACAACTCTTATAACCTAATGCATCAATCATAAAGGACTCAAGTAGTAATTTGTAAAACACTGGGAGACTTAGAATGCTCCGGGGCTTGCCTTTTAGAAAGGAAGTGGGGCGGTGGTTAGGGCACTCCGAAAGCTCTTCTGGGGTCTGCTCCTCTTCTTCGGGAGCTTGGCTTGAGGAATCTCCTGCTGGTCCCCTTCCTCTCCTTCGTTGAATTCCAACAACGTTATTTCCTCTGTCGATCCTATATGCATGAATATGGCATAAGATATTGCGAATGCATACATGCTGACAAGTATAGTATGATGACACATGTTGAATGCATTCTTATAAGTATTCTTAATAGCATGGTGTTAAAGTAATAACAAGTGCATCACATTGTACTGAGTAGGTGCATAACTCTTCTTGATTACTTAATCAAACACTTCTACCATTCATTTACTACACCACAAAATAGCAGCTAATTGTTTTACTCATAACCAGAGTTAAATACATCAAAATTAAAATGGTTGTGGACATTCTGGAGATCTTAAAAATTTGTCTACAACTTTCTTTTAATACCCTTACTGTGATTCAACCGTTATATAGGGCAAACAAATCATTTAATCAAATCTGTCCAGAAAGTAAACCTTTCAGACAACAAACTTGTAAGAGCTAGAACTCTTAAACCTTAAGGCCTATGATAGTGAAAATTTAACACAAGGTAGATTAGTAAGTTATCTACAACTTTGTTATTAAGTTTTATAGCAAAAATCAATATCCACATGAAATCATCCACACAATCAAAACTATACATGCAACCTTGTAATTAAATTATAAAGTGATAATTAGTTAATTGCATACAATCAATTGCTTCTAAGCCTTACTATTGCCATCAATAGTTACTATGCATCATAAGAACCATAGAAAACATCATGCTCAACCCCAATTTAATTACTTAAATGCCTTTATTAATTTAATTAAATAATTAGGGTAAATAATAAACATACACCAAATGTGCACAATAAATTCTCAAAAAATTAAAGTAGCTTCCTAGTGCTCACAATAGACTACTGTGAAAATTTCATACTATTTTGACATGTACAACATCCTACGAAAAAATGACAAGCTAGCAAGGGTTATTTTAGCAAAAATGGTAAACCCTATAGAAAAGTGTCAAGCAACAGATTATATATTTTTCTTAGCTTCATATTAGTGCCATACTACTGTACAAAAATTTGCATGGCAATATATTACATATTTTTATCCCTATAAATTTCCTTAGAAAATACCATTTATTAATAAATAAATAGAAAGACCATATTCAAATCAAGTTTACAGCAAGCTTAATATTTTTACTAGCTAGAGCATGCAATACAAAACCAACAAAATTGGAATCGCAATTTTAGGTGTTTTCCAGCTCAAGATATCTATTTTACAAGATTATTAACATTCAAAAAGCATTTATCTAAATATATTTAAATCCCTAATAAAAATATTAGAAACTGTACATATCATATTTTTACAAAACACTACAATTCATGAGGGACACCACAAAATTTGTTTCACAAGATTTGGATCACCACAGCTCAACTTATAATTTTTCAAAGTTAGCATGAAACTGTGTCGCTGACAGCCGGGGTCCACGCTTCAAATGGGCCCGCGCATCAGCAAAACAAAACAGGGGAGCGGTGCAGCTTGACGCAGCTCAGCCCCAGCTCATTGCCGGTGATCTCTCCGGCCAAACCAACTGTACCATCGTGAGCTATGCATCAAGGCGCATCAAGTGACCTAAGTGGTGGGGGCTTGGGTGCGCAGGAGACACCTTGTCGCCGGCCATAGCGGCATGGCGGCATGGTACTACGGTGCGCTGGCCATCTCTGGGCTCGAAGAGTCCAAGCAAGGAGCACACTAGCATAACGGTGACCATACGGATCTATCTAGGTGACCTAGGCGGCACGAGGTGCACCAACGTGCTCTGGCCATGTGCGCAATGGCGCGGAGGTGAGAGCGCGGCGGCGTAGGTCGCCGTGTTCCGCGCCGATGAGATGACTACCCGTGTTAACATCATGCACAAAGAAATAACACACCCTAGACTAGCCCTAATGCAAGGAATCAAAGCAAATGCTTGAGCGAGCAGTGCGGCGACAAGCTCACCGTGGAGGCGGCCATGGCGGTCGAGATCTCCGATGAGATGAAAATGGCGAATACGCCCTCGCCGAAGCTCATCAGCTACTGAAATCAAGTCGAGGAGGTAGAGGGGGACATGGCATAGCTATGGGCTAGACGTAGGCGGCAGCAGTGCGATGAAGTGCGCGTGAGGCGATGGCGGAGCTAGGGCGGTGCTCGGCGGCACTGTGCTTTTCCGCGGCGAGAGGAAAGGCGAGCAACTGAGAGCGAGGGAGCGGTTAGGAGTGAGTGGGAAGGAGGCACGGGGTGGTGCAGATAACGAGCGCCAGCGCACGACGTCGAGGGCCCATCGTCAGCCAGCGTTGGCCATGCGGTGGCCATGGTCTATGGCTGGTTGGCCACGACCCGGCGCGGCGCGATGATCTTCAGTGCCTGAAAACCCACCTGACGACATGATTTCAAAGCCGCTAATATACTAAACTAAATTGAATTTGTGCACGTTGGTAAAATGAAAAGTGTAGACCTATGTACCAGCTACAAAAATGTTTAAGAAACCTTCTCCTAATTCGCAATAGTTAGGGCGTAAAATCAGCCTAAAGCTGAGCTCGTCACATTGTCAGTGAAACATGACTTAGCAAAAATTCTAAGTGTTGAAAAATAGTGAAAAGCTGATTATTGTGAGCCAATTTCAAGCATGTTAGGAGCTAAACTAGTCTATGACCCAAAAATAAAAGTTGTTCCCCTCATCAAATACTACAACTTTGCTTTAGTGACCACATCCATGCAAAGTCTCTATGACATAGTTCAAACTAGGTCAAACCTACTACATTCAAATGATGGTATACACTTAACCTATGACTTAGCGACCAAATTAGCCCTAGCCATGAATACCAAAGTTGTTCCTAATGACATTCCAAACATGTTTAAGCTGTTCCTAGGGTCACACAATCATTTCATACATTGGTTACACATAAAGCTTTCTAGGTCAACATACATAGCATCACTTAAGGACTTGATCATGCAAAGTGACCATCACGAACATTGTTCCACTAGTCATCCTAAGTGTAGCTAAGATGTTTTAGTGATTCACATCAACCATTTACATGTATTCACTCATGATCATATGCATATATACAAAGAAACATAAAATAACAAACATGTTTCATAAGTTTCAATCACATGTTTCAAATGTAAAAGCTTAAATATGAATGCTCGATGCTCATGCTCATGCAATGCAAGTCAAATTATGCAAGCCTAACACCTAGGGTGTTATAGACAAACTAGCCGAGGAGCTGAAAGGTGAATACTTCCTGGTCAAAGTTACTGCTAAAGTGCTTTTCTTGTTTGATGGAACATTGTAATGCTTGTAGGCTACCATCATAAAGTCAAGGCATAGTTTGATGTGCTGTTGTAGGAGACCAGGACCCAAAGGGACAAGTTCGACGCCATAGTCATTAGAGTTAAATTGGTGCTTGATTGCGTTGACCTGGAGGCAGCTCCTCAGCCCAACGGCAGGCCGCAGCATTCGGACACCATCATCCAGAGGTGCAAGGTAGCGTGGGAGAACTTCAAGAGCTTCAACCACGACGCCATTGTTACTGCCCCTACTCATAGCCTTGCGGTGGTTCAGTCCCACTATCTAGCCATTGACCTTCAGGCGACAGGGGCTGGATTCGCTGAAGGGTTGAGCGAGGCGGAGACCCAGCAGCTGGAGGATGAGGTGGAGGACATGGTGAAGGAAGCTGGCCAGCGACATTAACCTATTTGGTGAGACGAGCGACGATGGCAAAGCTCGATGATCTGCTCAGAGATTATCATCTCTAATATCTGGACAGTGCAGTTAGAACGCGTGAAAGCAAAAAAACATTTATGTATGTGTATAAATGTTATAAGGTGCATATGCATGCAGTTTGCTGGTCTTTCGATGAAAAAATCTTCGTAGTTTTAACCATAACGCAATTATACATAGTATAAGTAGCGTCCGAGCTATTAGTTCGCTACTGAACCCTATGGCCTCTGCTAGCCCATAGTCCATAACGTCGAGCACAAAGCCTGTGCACGTGTAGGAGGAACAGGCGTGACCAAGGAACCGCAGCCGACCACCCATAATACAGAGTGCGGAGCCCATGGCACGTGTAGGGAGAGATCGGAGACTGGGTCTTCTCCATAGAGAACAGAGCGGAACGTGTGCTGCTCGGCGGTTGTGGAAATAACTTGGAGATATACGTAGTATTAGTAGCGTCCGAGTAGTTAGTTCTTTACTGAGCTCTCGGCCTTGGCTGGCCCATAGTCCATAATGTTGAGCACAGAGCCCGTGCATGTGTAGGAGGAATAGGAGTGACCAAGGAACCATGGCCGACCACCCATAATGCAGAGCGCGGAGCCCGTGGCACATGTAGGAAGAGATCGAAGTCTGGGTTTTCTCCGAAGGGAACAGAATAGAATGTATGCTGCTCGCTGATCGGTGAAATATCTTGGAGATTTGGAGAAAAATCTTCGGTGATTTGGAGAAAACGTGTTGGGCGATTTGGAGAAAGCGTGTTCGGCGATTTGGAGAAAAACATGTTCGGCGATTTGGAGAAACATGTGGCGAAATACGTTGGTGATTTGGAGAAAACATGTTCAGCGATTTGGAGAAAACGGGTTCCATGATTTGGAGAAAAATGTGTTCGGCAATTTGGAGAAACATGTGGCAAAATACGTTGGCGATTTGGAGAAGCATGTGGTGAAATACGTTGGCGATGTGGACAAAAATGTGTTCGGTGATTTGGAGAAACTTGTTCGGTGAAAATGTGGTCGGCGTAGTTAGGTCGATTTCGTATTGGAGTTTGTTATGGAGTAGCTGAAAGCTCGGCGACCATAAGTGGAGATTAAACCATAATGGAGAAATAATGGAGACAAATTATGGAGACCAAAACTTTATTCATCATGAAGTGGAGAGTACATATCTGGAGCGTTTCAAGGTTAGAAACATATAAGGTGCTCGATGTGCCATGAATTGGGGACATCGAGTCTATTTAAGTCACATAGACAATAAGACCCTGGTCGGGTAACCTCTTTAACGACGTAAGGCCCATCCCATGGGGAGGAGAGCTTGTGCATCCCTTCAGTTTTTTGTTTCCTGCAGAGAATGAGGTCACCAACAGCAAATGAATGACCTTTGATGTTGCGGTTTATTACCTCCGCAAGCCTTCTAGATACTTGGTTGTGCGGATGCAAGTTATTAGGCGTTCTTCCTTGGCCCTGTCGATGTTCTCTATCTGAACAGCTGCGGCTTGCTCTTCATCATAATTTCCCCCCCTTGGTGCTCGGAAGGTAATATCCGCTGGTAGTATGGCTTCTGAGCCATAGACCAAGAAATATGGAGACACATCGGTGCTACAACTAGCTTGAGTGTGTAGTCCCCATACTACAGCTGGTAGCTCCTTGAGCCATCTACCCGGATGCTTTTCTTCTTTCTGATATAGCCTCTTTTTGAGGGCATCAAGGATCATGCCATTCATCCGTTCAACCTGGCCGTTGGCTCTAGGATGGGCAACAGAGACATACTTGATGGAGATGCATCGGTCTTCGTAGAAGTCCCAAAGTGATGGCTAGTAAACATAGTTCTGAGGTCGGTGATGATGTTGTTCGGGAGACTGAATCTATGGATGATATCTTCAAAGAGCTCGACTGGTTTCTTTGTAGTAGCCGAGATGAGCGGTTTATACTCGATCCACTTGGAGAACTTATCAATGGCGATGTATACATACCAGAAGCCACCTGGTGCTGGCTTGAAAGGCCCAATCATATCCAGTCCCCAGCATGCAAAGGGCTAGGAAGCTAGGATGGTCTGCAGCTCTTGTGCTGGCACGTGTATTTACTTGGCAAAAAATTGGCATCCTTCACAACATCAGACGAGGTCTTCTGCATCAGAGATGGCTGTGGGCTAGTAAAAACTAGCTCAAAAAGCTTTGCCGACCAGTGTTCTCGAGGCCGCGTGGTTGCCGTAGGAACTAGAGTGAATTTCGAGAAGTAGCTTCACTCCGTCTTCTTGGGTGATGCATTTTTGTAGTATCTCTTCCTTGGCACTTTTCCTCATCAAGTTGCCGTCCACCAGCATGTAATGCTTGCTTCAATGGATTAGGCATTCTGTTTTAGTCTTATCGGTGGGTACTTTAGCGCTGGATAGGTACTTGATGAACTATTCCCTCCAATCGGTGGCCGGTGAAGGTACCGTAAGTACCAACTGCTCGGTGAGAGGAACTTCCTAAATTTCCTTATCTTCCTTAATGGATGGCGCCAGAAGATCTTGAACAAAGACCTCCGGCGGAATCACGGCACAAGAGGAGCCTAACTTGGATAGGTGATCAGCGAGCTAATTTTGATCGCGTATCATGTGGTGGTACTCGATACCATAGAACTTCCCTTCTAGCTTCCTAATTTCGGCGCAATATGCATCCATCTTCTCGCTGGAGCAAGACTAGTCTTTGTTGAGCTGGTTGATGACTAGCGTGGAGTCCCCGTATACCATGAGGCATTTTACACCGAGCTCAACGGCTATACGGAGTCTGTGGAGACATGCTTCATATTCGGCAGTATTGTTTGAGGCCGAAAAGTGTATCCGAAGAATGTATTGAAGCTTATCCTTAGTCAGCATAATGAATAGAATGCCTGCACTAGCACTGTTGATGTTAAGGGCGCCTCAAAATACATCACCTAGTGCTCGAGGCATGTGGCCACGATGGGATCTTGGATCTCGGTCCACTCAGCGATGAAGTCAGCAAGTGCCTGAGATTTGATGGTAGTCCTGCTTCTAAATTCAATGGAATAAGTGCCTAGCTCAACAACCCACTTGATGATACGGCCGTTGGCCTCTTTGTTACGGATAATGTCCCTTAGAGGGAACTCGGTGACCATGGCGATCTTGTAATACTTGAAGTACTGGCAGAGCTTGCGTGATGTGATCAGGACGGTGTATAGCAGCTTCTAGACCTGAGGATAACGAGTCTTAGGCTCGTTAAGAACCTTGCTGATGAAATATACTAGACATTGCACCTTATAGGCATGCCCAGCCTCCTCCCGTTTGACCACAATGGCTGTGCTAACAACACGAGAAGTAGCGGTGATGTAGATCAGGGGAGTTTCATCTGGCCATGGCACCGTCATGATCAGAGGCTTTGTTAAGAACAACTTGAGCTGCTCAAAGGCTATGTCTGCCTCCTCCGACCAGGAAAACCGCTCAGAGGCCTTGAGGAGTTTAAAGAATGGTAGCCCTTTTTCGCCAAGGCACGATGTGAAGTGGCTTAAAGCAGTCATGCAGCCTGTAAGCTTTAGTTTATCCTTGACACATGTTGGTCGTTTCATGTTGGTGATGGCAGAGACCTTGTTAGGATTGGGCTCAATGCCTCGTGCACTAACAATGTAGCTAGGAGTACACCGGATGTAACTCAAAATATGAACTTTGAAGGGTTCAGCTTCCATCGGTACCTTTTAAGGTTGGCGAACGTTTCTTCGAGGTCGACGATAAGATCATTGGCAGTCTTGGACTTGACGACCACATCATCGATGTAAGCTTCGACATTGCGGCCGATCTGTTGATCGAGGCACAACTGAATAGCCCTTTGATAAGTCACCCTAGTGTTCTTGAGTTCAAAGGACATGGTGGTGTAGCAGTATGCACCAAAGGGCATGATGAACAATGTCCTGATCTGGTCTTCTTCCTTGAGGGAGATCTGATGATAGCCGAAGTAAAAATTGAGGAAGGAGAGAAGTTCACAGCCAGCGGTGGAGTCTACAACCTCATCTATCCAAGGCAGACCAAAGGGGTCTTTAGGGCAGTGTTTGTTAAGATCATGTAATCAATGCACATTCTCCATTCTTTCTTCTTTTTTTGAACAAGAATAGGGTTTGCTAACCACACATATGATACACTTCTTTTATGAATCCAGTAGCTAAGAGCCATTTTATTTCTACCCTAATAGCCTCCTTCTTGTCTGGCACGAATCAGCAAAGTTTCTGCTTGATTGGTTTAGTAGTCAGCGAGATATTCAAGGAGTGCTCGATCTTCTCTCGTGGTACCCCTGGCATGTCTGCAGGTTTCCAAGCAAACACGTCGGCATTGGCATGTAGGAAGGAGATGAGCACGCTTTCCTATTTGGGGTCAAGGTGAGCCCCAATCTTCAAGGCCGAGGCTGACCTCCTTTATTTCCTTGGACTTGGCGGAGGCGTGAGGAGGCTCCAGCTCTGGGATCTCCATGTCATCGGCGGGCACTGTCTTGGCTTCAATGACCACGCTGGCCATCTGGATGGAGAGGTCGGTGGCTTCGACGAGGGCGAGACTCTCTGTCTCGCATGCATAGGTGATGGAGAGGTTGGCCCGTAGGGCCAAGACTCCTACAAACGAAGGCATCTTCAGCACCAGATACGCATAGTGCAGTATAGCCATGAACTTGGCTAGAGCTAGATGGCCAAGTATGGCATGGTAAGCGGTGTTGAAGTCGATAATGTAGAAGTTGATGTGCTCGACGTGGTAGTTGCTTGTCGTGCTGAACTATACTGGTAGGGTGATCTCTCCAAGCAATTTGGATGCCTTGCCAGGTACCACACCCTAGAAGGAGGAGTCTGAGGGGTGTGAGATCTTGCATCCCAAGGCCCAACACCTTTAGGGCTCTAGCGAAGAGGAGATTCAGAGCGCTCCCGCCATCAACGAGCACTTTTCTAAAAAGCACCTTCTGGACGGTTGCATCATGGATGAGGGGGAAACGCCCTATGTAGGGGATGTCCACCCACTGGTTGGCCCTGCTAAAGGTGATGGGGACCTCGAACCATGGGCGATAGCTGGGGTTAGCGGCGGCGTCCTCCATAGTGACAGCGAGCACCCGCCGTGCGGCGAGCTTCCATTCTCTTCTGCTCTTGGTGGAGGCAAGGCCTCCAAAGATGGTGGCGACCACCTTGTTATGGTCCTAGAAGGCATTGTTATTGCCCCCAAGTGGTTGGCGGCCTCTGGCTCCGTCGTTGGTGTCATCGTCTAGCTTTTTGTCCTAGAACTCCTTAGCCAAGCCGAGATAGTTTTTCATCTTATGTTTGGCGTTCTTGTGGAGATGGCATGGGCCATCAAGGATCTTCTTGTATTACTTATCGTAGTTGTGCTTGGCCCGAGGTTCACTGACGGTGGCGACGATGTGGTTTGGTTAGCGGCGGCGATTTTGGCCAGACTTGGTCCTTCAGGCCGATCACGACCGCTATCATGATGGTAGCTGTGGTGTTGTAGCAGCCATTGTTGTGGCATCGGTCATCGGGGTGATTGTCGTAGCGGTGTGTTGGGCGATGATTACTCGCGTCCTCGTTGAAGCGCACCTTGGCTTCCTCGGCGTCGGCATACTAGTTGGCGGTCGTGATCATCTCGCCAATCTCGGTAGGTGGCTTGCGGTTGAACTTGGAGCAAAGCTCGCGGTGGTGGAGTCCTTGAATGAAGGCGGTGATGACCTCAGCTTTTGTGATATCAGGAATAGAATTCCTCATCTCGGAAAAGCATTGGATGTAGCTACAGAGGAGCTCGGATGACTTCTGGTTGATGCGGTTCAGATCATGCTTGGTTTTTCGCCAAGTACACATAGCCATGTAATTGTCGGTGAAGACTTTTTTCAGCTCTTCTCAGGATCCAATGGAATCCAGGGCAAGGCTTGTAAACCTGCTCATGGAGGCTGGTGTGAGCATGATGGGAAGATAATTCACCATAATGTTGGTGTCTCCTCCGGTGGCATGGAAGTAGTGGCGTAAGCCTATAGCCACTATGTCGGGTTCATCCTTCCTTTGTAGGGCTTGACCCTAGTGATTTTGAAACCACGGGGCCACTGAAGTGTTCGGAGTGCCCTTGTGAATGCTAGGGGGGCCTTGGGGTTGTCGGTGTCATCGTCTACAGCGTTGCCGTTGGCGAGTGGCTCGAGAGCTAAGTCCGGGTTACTATACTCTTGCTCATACTCCTAGTGGCGGCGTACTTCGTCTTCATGGCGACCGAAGTGGCTTTTGTCGATACGTCGTCTTGCATCTCGAAGATTGTTGAGGTGCACTCGGACGTCCTAGTTGACCTTCTGGTCAGGTTGGCGGTGATGTTCAACGCGGTTGCCCCTAGCTTCATCCTAGAGGGGTTGTCTGTCGTCGCAGCGCTGGTCGGTGAAGCAACTTGGGTGGTGGTCGGATCTTGTGGCGGCTGATCGGCGAATCGAGGTTGTGGAGTAAGGTCTCTGATCCTGGTGGATCTCATTGACCTGGCAATGAGCCGCTTTAAGCATTGTGGCAACCTTGGCGACCTCTAGTGTCTGTGGGAGCTGGGCGAGCTCATTGGCCGCCATGGCTAGGTTGGCACTTGATTCTTGTAGACGTCGTGGCTATCAACGCGGAGAAACTCGTCGTCGAGGTTGTGCTGGTGTGGCCTTCCTTGCGAGTCAAGCTGCTGCTTGGCCATCACAAGGGTAATCTCATTTGCTCAGCGTTGTGCATAGTTGACGTTCTAGTTCTCGTGAGCGGCGCGTTCCTCCTCGGTTTCGCCGTTCTGAGGGGGCTATCGATGCTGACGTTGAAGATTGCACTGCCACGGAACGGGGGGAGAGGAAGTTGCTCGGTGAAGGTTTCGGCGAGGGTCTCCATAGAGCCCTGGGACTCAGAGTCTAGATTCTACTCCGGGATGGTCTAGAGGGACGCTCCGGAGCGTCGGCCGACGTGGAGCATGTTGACGACCGACGAAAGCTGGTCGGCAATCTGGTCGGCAAGAGGATGGACGTCTCCCACCTGGTCGGCGAATTTGGCCCTTAGGGCATCTTGGAAGGTGGCAGCGACATTGATGAGACTGAAGGGTAGAGCCACAACTCCTGGACTTTTCCGAGCAGCCACTAGCATATCTAGATCGGAGTGTGGTCGGTGCTGGATTAGAGTGTCCAGAGCCGATTCGGCGATGGAGAGGCAATCAGTGAGCTTCTTACCAACCTGATCGATTGATGCGATTAGATCATCGTTGTTGATCTACCTCCTCTGGTAGTGAGGAAGCGGGTGGTGAGATGATGAAGGCAACCTCAGAGGTGGTTCTGAGATCGGATCTGCAGTCGCAGGTGCGGGGGTGATCGGCGCTAAAACGATCTACATCGGCTCGAGGAGCTCTCTGACTCCGTTAGCGTTGATGATCCACGAGATCTATCCGACCATGAAGATCTGGCCAGGCTATGGGAGGGACAAAGATCCTGCAGGAAAAGCCATCTTGTTCGGCAAAGAAACAGCACACAATCCCCTACTTCGCGCGCCAATTGTCGACAGAATATCGTCGGCAGTCCTCCGAGGGGTATTCCACGAAGGTAGATTGATCGATAGAGAAGCGTGTGATCAAGAACAAGAAGGCAATATAGATACATGAGTTAGACAGGTTCAGGCTGTCAGTATGACGTAATACCCTACTCCTGTGGTCTGTTGGTTTGTATTAGCTATCGTATGATACTGCGTGAGTTTTGAGGGAGTCCCTGCCCGCCTTATATAGTCTGGGAGTAGGGTTACAAGTCGGTTAGATCTGAGAGATAACCGGAAAATAATAATAGATTACAGGAATCATAGGATTATACGTATCCTAACAGATCTCGTAGTATCTTCAGGATATCTTCCCGGTGTCTTGCGGAAGGCGCCGAGCAGAGTCGTGCCCCACAAGGCTTCGTCCTGTGGGCTGAGCTACCCCTGGGGGTAAAGCCCATATAGTCTGTCGTGGGTATCCAAGGGTCGTACCCCCACAGTCATCGAGCCAATTTTTAAGAGATACACATAGAAGTATGGTGTGTGTATATTTGTAAGTGTCTCCATCTCCAGGGGCGGACACAGAGAGTGTGCTTGGTAGTCAACGACACACCACAGGGCCTAGCCAAACAATGCACCTCCACTATAAGCGCTTCGCCTCCCTCACTCGCAGTTAGGGATGAAAACGGTACGAATATTTTTCGACCGTATTCGAAACCGAATCCGTTTAGAGGGGTTGAGATTTGTCTATATCCGAGTCCAGATATCCAACATCCGATACCGTATCCATATCCGAATACTCAAATCGCATATTTATGATGCCGATATCCAATCGTATCCTATCCGACATAGTTGACACTATCCGTATTCGAATCCGAATCTGGACAGAAATATAAAACAAATGTAATAACGGTAATATCCGTCCGTATCTGATCCGTTTTCATCCCTACTCGCAGTCCAGTCATGCAGGCAACTAACCATCTCCTGTCTCTGTCCACTGACGTCGTGAAAGGACTATGAGCCTATTTGGATGGAAGCCTGGAGTACTTGCCTGGCAAAAAGTATTGCCTGAAAGTTGCCTGAAAAATCGATGGAATCTGCCTGGCCAGGCAAGTTACAAAATAGTTCGTTTGGTTGGAAAGGCTAATAAAAGATACAGTACATATTTAAAAGCTAATAAAAGGTATAATACCTTATTTAAACATACACGGTTATGGTCCGAAAAAACTATTGTGAATATAAAGTGTGCTTTCTTATCTAATAAAACTTTATTTTCTTTTGTTTAAATAATATATATGAAGACAAATAAAGGATTTAAATAAATAATAGAAAACAATAACCTACACACAAAACAGTGATATCAATGAACAGTAGCTGCACCAATTTAATTTCCCGCCGGTAGGAAATTCTTTTAGCAGTAACAGTAACAGTTCTAAGAAATATTTAAAATAGCACATTGCGGTAATGGATAGTTCTTCAAATATTTAATAGTAGAAGACCATCACATCATACTTGATTGCATGCCAGGCAAACAAAGCAGCACCAGGCAATCGATTTTGCTCGCCTGGGCATTGAAGCATTGCCTGGTGCAGGCAATGACCCAGGGTTCAATCCAAATGAGCTCCAGGCAAGCTCCAGGCCACTTGCCGGTCAGGCAAATGAGAACCAGGGCGTCAACCAAAGGTGCCCTATATGACTGGCTGACCGATGGTGACCAGCAGTGCTGCCTAATACGCCTGATGACGCGCTGGGGTGGCACCATAAGGTCCTGTTTGGGACCGAGGTGCGTATAAGCGGACTGAGTATATAATAAGACGAATGCTACTCTCCATTCGAAATTTGCGTTTTGGCCGCTCCCCGTTCGTCATCCTGTTTTTCACATAGTGCGCGGCCGTCCGACGCACGTCGAATGCGGACCGTTCAACGGGATTTTTTCATGTTTTGTGCTGAAAAAAGCCACAGACGCAGAACCAAATAGGGCCTAAGCCTAATGCAGTGATGCCGAGCTGCCAATATATATGGCCAACAGGCCGGCACGGCCCGGCATGGCACGGGCCCGTGCCAGGCACGGCCCGATGATGCACGACACGACAGGGCCCACCATGCCTCTGAGCCGTGCCTCCCTGGGCTTCGTGCCTCGCCGATGGCCCAGGCACGGCCTGCCGGGCCACTTTTCGTGCCGGGCCGGCCCGATGAGCCCGGCTTTTTCAGCAGGCCGTGCCGGCCCGAGGCCCACTAAGAGAGTGGGAAGGGGAGGCCAGGAGAGCAGGAGGCAGCAGGCAGCTCCGCGACCGCGAGCCGCACTGGCGGCGTGGAGGAGGCGGAGGTGGCCGGTGCTTGCGGTGTGGCCGCGCGGGGGCGTGGAGGAGGAGGTGGCCGGCCGGCCGGTAGCCACACTCGACGCCACCACGCTCGATGCCGGCACCTGCGGTGCGGCCGCGCGGGTCGTGGAGGAGGCGGTTGCCACTCGAGGGGGCGGGTCGTGAAGGAGGAGGCCGGCTGCCGGCGCGCTCGAAGCCGGAGGCTACGCGCATGAGTTGTGACCGGACGTGCGGAGGGAGCGACGAGCGAGAGCCGAGTGTGGGGAGGAGTGAGGAGTGGGAAGTGCGGCGCCGGTGCGCGAGTCGCGGACTCGCGGTGCGCGAGTGTGGCGCATGGGGAGGCCGGGAGGGAGACGGGATAGGGTTTTGGGGGAGTGGGAGCGTGGGCCTTTAGCAGGCCAAGGCCAGCAGCGGGCCGACACCGGGCCTCCACTAAATTTCGGACTATGCCGTGCCAGCCCACATGCCTGGGGTGCGGCCCAAGCATGGCCTGCTGCCTCAGGCCGGGCCAGCCTGGGCCCGCACGTCACCGTGTCGGGCCGTGCTCGTGCCGGGCTAAAAAAACGGCCTTCGTGTCACGCCGTCGTGCCTCAGGCTGCATAGCTGCCAATGGCTAAGGCCAAGTAAAACCAGGAGCCCAGTCGAGATGCAATCGGACCTCCTCGCCTTTCTTGTAGGCTGTTTGAATACTTCGAATTATTGTGCACCTGTAAATGTGTTACATCTATTATTTATTTATTTTCTATGCATAAGAAACCTGTGGTACTTTTACTCCCCCTAATAATATGCCCGTGCTAATGCTACACACAGATCAGGCACAAATTAAAATAACCAAAATATAAATATGAGATGACAAAACCTAAATTTCATCAAAGACCAAAAAAACCCATCCTGCCATCTCTCAGCCAAATGTCATGGCGCTCGTTTTTTTGCCCCATCTACGGCGCAGCCAGACTTGCCGCAAGATGGCATTCGACGGGATACAAACAGGCCCTTAAACTATTACATAATAGGATGAATAAGAAAGTTCTACAAATAAAATCTTTTTAGATTTAATTGATGCATGCATGATCTATTGGATGTGGTAAATCATTTTATTTTATAAATTTAGAATTACATATTTTATTAGAATTTTTTTTGTGTACGTAACCGGTGTCTAACATTCGTGAAAGTTTACCAACAACACAAGGAATGAAAGGGCCTGCAGTCTGCACGAACAAGGCAGGGCCCGCTCAGATGCTTGACTCTCCGTGATGAGGCGGGTGTTTCTTTTTTATTCTTTTCTTATAGCTTAATTGATTAATTCAAAAGCTTATTTACATTGACCAATGGGATACATCCTCACTATTAGATATGCTAAATGACTAGTACTTATTAACAGCAATTTCATTTAATGATAGGTGCTGCAAACATTTCGATGACTAGTAAGTGCTATATGAAATGGAAACATAGGAGGTTGCTACCCATCCATAGTTACAGGTACAACATCTAAGATTCCAGAAATGTCAATACACGAAAGTGTTAGGATGGTTCTACCCATCACTAGGTATGGTGTGAGAAGGGCATCCCCATAATGGGAGGTGTTGGTGTTGCTAACCATTGACGTGGAACACCTCTGCTAGAAGATTTTGTAATTTATTGTTCGCGGAGGTTTGTTGACCCATAGTGATAGAACGGTGAGAGAAAAGTCATGGAAGCTCTTAAATTTGGATGTTGTCATTGTCTATTCGGACATGAATTATGAAAAGGCGATGACTATCATTGACCCAATGACTATGCATGCTGCCCACTAATAAGGCAAGCCAAGCAGCTATATCAAATATGAAAGGGTTTTGCTATGGTACACCCAAATGACTGAGAACCGATCCTTTACTTAGATTGGATGGTTATGATCATCTACTATAAGCAAGGAGGTAATAGATAAAATATATATTTATTTAATTTATTTTTTAAAAATAGGATGAATATGAAAGTTCTAGAAACAAAAATCTTTTTAGATTTATTTGATGCATGCATGATCTATTGGATGTGGTAAATCATTTTATTTTATAAATTTAGAATTACATATTTTATTAGTATTTTTTGTGTGTATGTAACCTGTGTCTATCATACATGAAAGTTTACCAACAACACAAGGAATGAAAGGGCCTGCAGTCTGCACGAACAAGGCAGGGTCCCGCTCAGATGCTTGACTCTCCGTGATGCGGGGGATGTTTCTTTTTTATTCTTTTGTTATAGCTTAATTGATTAGTTCAAATGCCTTATTTACATTGACCAATGGGATACATCCTCACTGTTATGATATGCTAAATGATTAGTACTTAGCAGCAATTTAATTTAATCATAGGTGTTGCAAACATTTCGATGACTAGTGGTATATGAAAAGGAAACATAGGAGGTTGCTACCCATCCATTGTTACGGGTACAACGTCTAAGATTCCAAAAATGTCAATACAGGAAGGTGTTAGGATAGTTCTACCGATCACTAGTTATGGTGTGAGAAGGGCATCCCCATAATGGGAGGTGTTGGTGTTGCTAACCATTGACGTGGAACACCTCTGCCAGGAGATTTTGTAATTTATTGTTCGCGGAGGTTTGTTGACCCATAGTGATAGAACGATGAGAGAAAAGTCATGGAAGCTCTTAAATTTGGATGTTGTCGTTGTCTACTCAGACATGAATTATGAAAAGACGATGACTATCATTGACCCAATGACTATGCACGCTGCCCATTGACGTGGAACAGCTTTGCCAGAAGATGTTGTCATTTATTGTTCACGGAGGTTTGTTGACCGATAGTGATAGAACGGTGAGAGAAAAGTCATGGAAGCTCTTGATGATGTCGTTGTCTGCTCGGACATGAATTACGAAAAGGCCATGCCTATCATTGACCCAGTGACTATGCACGTTGCCCACTGATAAGGCAAGCCAAGCAGCTATATCAAATATGGAAGGGTTTTGCTATGGTACACCCAAATGACTGTGAACTGATCGTTTACTTAGATCCGATGGTCATGATCATCTACTACTTGCAAGGAGGTAATAGATAAAATATATATTTATTTAATTTATCTTTTAAAAACAGGATGAATAAGAAGGTTCTAGAAATAAAAATCTTTTTAGATTTAATTGATGCATGCATGATCTGTTGGATGTGGTAAATCATTTTATTTTACAAATTTAGAATGACAAATTTGATTAGCAAATTATCTTTGTATACGTAACCCGTGTCGAACATATGTGAAAGTTTACCAACAACACGTGCAAAGAAAGGGCCTGTTGTCTGCTCGAACAAGGCAGGACAGCTTGGATGCTTGACTCTCCTGTGATGAGGGGGTATTTCTTTTTTCTTTTCTTATTGGTACACTGATTAATTCAAAAGCTTATTTATAATGGCCAATGGGACACATCCTCACTGTTATGATTATGCTGAAGGATTTTTACTTAGCAGCAATTTAATTTAATCATAGGTCTTACAAACATTTCGATGGCTAGTGCGATATGAAAAGGAATGATAGGAGAGTCCTACCCATTAGTAGTTATGGGTACAACATCCAAGATTCAAAAAGTGTCAATACAGGAAGGTGTTAGGAAGGTGTTACTCATCAATAGTTATGGTGTGTGAATGACCTCCACATCATTGGAGGTTTTGGTCGAACTGGCCTACCTTGATGTGAAATACCTTTGCAAGAAGATGATGTAATTTATTGTGGTGGAGGTTTGTAGAATGACAGTGATAAGATCTTTAGTGGGATATGAGAGGCTAGATGAGTGGTGAGGAGGCCAAAGTCATAGAAGCTATTAAATAAGGATTTTCTTGTTGGCTGCTCGAACATGAATTATGTAAAGGGCATGGCTATCAATGACCAAGTGACCATGCACGAGGCCCATTGAAGAGACAAGCCCAACAGTTATATCAAATATGAAAGGGCTTTGCTATGCTATACCCAAATGGTTGTAAACCGTTAATTTATTTCGATCAGATGGTAATGATTTAATTTAATTTTTCTAAAATAGGATGAATACGAAAGTTCTGGAAATAAAAAAATTTTTAGATTCAATTGATGCATGCATGATCTATTGGATGTGGTGAATCATTTTTTTATAGATTTAGAATTACATATTTGATTAGTAATTATTTTTGTGTACGTAACCTGTGTCTACCATACATGAAGGTTTATCAACAACACAAGCAATGAGAGGGTTTGCTTCCACATGAACAAGGCAAGGCAGCAAAGATGCTTGACTCTCCTGTGATGAGGGGGTTTTTCTTTTTTTTTTTCTAATAGCTTAACTGATTAATTCAAAAGATTATTTACATTGTGCTATATGATTAGTACTTAGCAGTCATTTAATTTAATCATAGGCGTTGCAAACATTTTGATGACTAGTGCAATATGAAAAGGAAAATAGGAGGTTGCTACGCATCCGTAGTTACAGGTACAACATCTAAGATTCCAGAAGTGTCAACATAGGCAGGTGTTAGGATGGTGCTACTCATCCCTAGTTATGGTGTGAGAAGGGCATCCCCATAGTGGGAGGTGTTGGTGGGACTTGCTCACCATTGATGTGGAACACCTTTGCCAGAAGATGTAATTTATTGTTCACGGCGGTTTGTTGACCGATAGTGAGAGAACGGTGACAGAAAAGTCATGGAAGCTCTTAAATTGGGATGTTGTTGTTTGCTCGGACATGAATTATGAAAGGGCCATGACAATCATTGACCCAGTTACTATGCACGCTACCCACTGATGAGGCAAGCCAAGCAGCTATATTAAATGTGGAAGGGTTTCGCTATGGTACATCCAAATGACTGCTGAACCATTTATTCACTTAGATTGGATGGTTATGATCATCTAATACTTGCAAGCAGGTAATAGATAAAAATATATATTATTTATTTTTTTTAAAAAAATAGGATGACAAAGAGAATTCTAGAAATAAAAATATTTTCATATTTAATATATGCATGCATGATCTATTGAATGTGGTAAATCCTTTTATTTCATAAATTTAGAATGACAAATTTGATTCGTACATTTTCTTTGTGTATGTAACTTCTGTCGAACATACGTGAAGCTTTAACAAAAAAAACATGGAAAAAAGGGCCTACTGTCCGCCCAAACAAGGCAAGGTAGCTCGGATGCTTAACTCTCCTGTGATTGGGTTGGGGGGGGGGGGTATTTCTTTTTTTTTTCTTATTGGTTAACTAATTGACTCAAAAGTTTATTTACAATGTCCAATGGGATACATCCTCACTGTTACAATTATACTGAACCATCAGTACTTAGCAGCAATTTAATTTAATCGTAGGTCTTACAAACATTTCAATGGCTAGTGCTATATGAAAAGGAAGGATAGGAGGGTGCTACCAATCAGTAGCTATGGGTACAACATCCAAAATTCCAGAAGTGTCAATACAGTAGGGTGTTAGGAAGGTGTTACCCATCAGTAGTTATGTTATGAGAGCGGCCTGCACATAATTGGTGGTTTTGGTCGGACTGGCTTACCTTGATGTGGAACACCTTTGGAGGAAGATAATGTAATTCATTGTGGCGGAAGTTTGTAGAACGACTGTGATACGATGTTTAGTGGGATATGATAGGCAAGATGACGGTGATGAGACCAAAGTCCTGGAAGCTATTAAATATGTAAATTCTTGTTGGCTGCTCGAACATGAATTATGAAAAGGACATGGCTATTGTTGACCGAGTGAACCATACACGAGGACCACTAAAGACACAAGCCCAGAAGTTATATCAAATATGGAAGGGCTTTGCTATGCTGCACCTAAATGGTTGTGAACCGTTCATTTGTTTAGATCGGATGGTTACGATCATCTACTAATTGCATGCAGGTAATAGATAATATATATTTATTTAATTTATTTTTTCTAAAATAGGATGAATAAGAAAGTTCTAGAAATAATTTTTTTAGATTTAATTGATTCATGTATAATGTATTGGATGTGGTAAATCCTTTTATTTTATAAATTTAGAATGACAAATTTGCTTCGTAAATTTTCTTTGTGTACATAACCTATGTTGAACATACATGAAAGATTACCAACAACACATGGAAGGAAAGGGCCTACTATCTGCCCTAAAAAGGCAGGGCAGCTTGAATGCTGGACTCTCCCGTGATTGGGGGGAGGGGTATTTCATTTTTCTTTTCTTATTGGTTAACTAAGTGACTAAAAAGCTTGTTTACAATGTCCAATGGGATACATCCTCATTGTTACAATTATGCTGAACGATTAGTACTTAGCAGCAATTTAATTTAATCGTAGGTCTTACAGACATTTCGACGGCTAGTGCTATATGAAAAGGAGTGATAGGAGGGTGCTACCCATCAGTAGCTATGGGTACAACATCCAAGATTCTAGAAGTGTCAATAAAGGAGGGTGTTAGGAAGGTGTTACCCATCAGTAGCTATGGTGTGAGAACGGCCTGCACAAAATTGGAGGTTTTTGTCGGATTGGCTCAGCTTGATGTGGAACACCTTTGCAGGCAGATGATGTAATTTATTGTGGTGGCGGTTTGTAGAACGACAGTGATAGGATATTTAGTGGGATATGAAAGGCTAGATGACGGTGATGAGACCAAAGTCCTAGAAGCTATTAAATAAGGATATTCTTGTTGGCCGCTAGAACATGAATTATGAAAAGGGCATGGGTATTATTGACCCAGTGACCATGCACAAGGACCACTGAAGACACAAGCCCAGAAGTTATATCAAATATGGAAGGGCTTTGCTATGCTACACCTAAATGGTTGTGAACCGTTAATTTGTTTAGATCGGATGGTTACAATCATCAATTAATTGGATAGGAGGTAATAGATAATATATATTTATTTAATTTTATTTTTCTAAAATAGGATGAATAAAAAAGTTCTAGAAATAAGAATCCTTTTAGATTTAATTGATGCAAGCATGATGTATTGGATGTGGTAAATCCTTTTATTTTATAAATTTAGAATGACAAATTTGTTTTGTCAATTTTCTTTGTGTACATAACCTATGTTGAACATACATAAAAGATTACCAACAACACATAGAAAGAAAGGACCTACTATCCGCCTGAACAAGGCAGGGCAGCTCGAATGCTTGACTCTCCCATGATTGGGGGCACGGGGGGTATTTCTTTTTTCTTTTCTTATTGGTTAACTGATTGACTCAAAAGCTTATTTACAATGTCCAAGGGCATACATCCTCACTGTTGCAATCATGCTGAATGATTAGTACTTAGCAGGAAGTTAATTTAATCGTAGGTCTTACAGACATTTCGATGGCTAGTGCTATATGAAAACGAATGATTGGAGGGTGCTACCCATCAGTAGCTATGGGTACAACATCCAAGATTCCAGAAGTGTCAATACAGGAGGGCATTAGGAAGGTGTTAACTTTCAGTAGCTATGGTGTGAGAACGTCTTGCACATAACTGGAGGTTTTGGTCGGATTGGCTCTGCTTGATGTGGAACACATTTGCAGGAAGATGATGTAATTTATTGTGGCGGCGGATTGTAGAATGATAGGATATTTAGTGGGATATGAGAGGCTAGATGACGGTGATGAGACCAAAGTCCTGGAAGCTATTAAATAAGGATATTCTTGTTCGCCGCTAGAATCATGAATTATGAAAAGGGCATAGGTATTATTGACCCAGTGACCATGCACGAGGACCACTGAAGAGACAAGCCCAGAAGTTATATCAAATATGGAAGGGCTTTGCTATGCTACACCTAAATGGTTGTGAACCGTTAATTTGTTTAGAACGGATGGTTACGATCATCAATTAATTGCATGGAGGTAATAGATAATATATATTTATTTAATTTTATTTTTCTAAAATAGGATGAATAAAAAAGTTCTAGAAATAAAAATCCTTTTAGATTTAATTGATGCATGCATGATGTATTGGATGTGGTAAATCCTTTTATTTTATAAATTTAGAATGACAAATTTGTTTTGTCAATTTTCTTTGTGTACATAACCTGTGTTGAACATACATAAAAGATTACCAACAACACATAGAAAGAAAGGGCCTACTATCCGCCTGAACAAGGCAGGGCATCTCGAATGCTTGACTCTCCCATGATTTGGGGCGCAGGGGGTATTTCTTTTTTCTTTTCTTATTGGTTAACTGATTGACTCAAAAGCTTATTTACAATGTCCAACAACATACATCCTCACTGTTGCAATTATGCTGAACGATTAGTACTTAGCAGCAAGTTAATTTAATCGTAGGTTTTACAGACATTTCGATGGCTAGTGCTATATGAAAAGGAATGATTAGAGGGTGCTACGCATCAGTAGCTATGGGTACAACATCCAAGATTCCAGAAGTGTCAATACAGGAGGGCGTTAGGAAGGTGTTAACCTTCAGTAGCTATGGTGTTAGAACATCCTGCACATAACTGGAGGTTTTGGTCGGATTGGCTCTGCTTGATGTGGAACACATTTGTAGGAAGATGATGTAATTTATTGTGGTGGCGGTTTGTAGAACGACAGTGATAGGATATTTAGTGGGATATGAGAGGCTAGATGGCGGTGTTGAGACCAAAGTCATAGAAGCTATTAAATAAGGATATTCTTGTTGGCGGCTAGAACATGAATTTTGAAAAGGGCATGGGTATTATTGACCCAATGACCATGCAAGAGGACCACTGAAGAGACAAACCTAGAAGTTATATCAAATATGGAAAGGCTTTGCTATGCTACACCTAAATGGTTGTGAACCGTTAATTTGTTTAGAACGGATGGTTACGGTCATCAACTAATTGTATGGAGGTAATAGATAATATATATTTATTTAATTTAATTTTTTTCAAAATAAAATGAATAAGAAAGTTCTAGAAATAAAAATCCTTTTAGATTTAATTGATGCATGCATGATGTATTAGATGTGGTAAATCCTTTTATTTTATAAATTTAGAATGACAAATTTGTTCTGTATATTTTCTTTGTGTACATAACCTGTGTTGAACATACATGAAAGATTACCAACAACACATGGAAAGAAAGGGCCTACTATCCGCCCAAACAAGGCAGGGCAGCTCGAATGCTTGACTCTCCCGTGATTGGGGGCGTAGGGGTATTTCTTTTTTCTTTTCTTATTGGTTAACTGATTGACTCAAAAGCTTATTTACATTGTCCAATGGGGTACATCCTCACTGTTGCAATTATGCTGAACGATTAGTACTTAGCAGCAAGTTAATTTAATCGTAGGTCTTATAGACATTTCGATGGCTAGTGCTATATGAAAAGGAATGATAGGAGGGTGCTACTCATCGGTAGCTATGTGTACAACATCCAAGATTCCAGAAGTGTCAATACAGGAGGTCATTAGGAAGGTGTTAACCATCAGAAGCTATGTTGGGAGAACGGCCTGCACATAACTGGAGGTTTTGGTTGGATTGGCTCAGCTTGACGTGGAACACATTTGTAGGAAGATGATGTACACTACTACATGAATCTTGTTGGAGGTAAGCAAAATGATTAGCGGAGGCGTGCAAAGCAACCACCTCCAATCAAATGTCATGGTTAATCGTGACCTACGGAGGTGGTTAAATTGTTCACCTCGGTTAATCTATTAATGGAGTTAGGCGTTGTACCTTGCCCACCTATGAAAATGGATTAGAAAAATAAAAAAAGGCAGAAGCCCATCGGTGAGCCCATTCTCGAGCCTGCCAGCGAGCCCGTTGGCTCCCAGCATCGAATCCACGAGCCCCAATGCTAGATTCACGAGAACTAACGCCGGATCTCGAGCCCTGATGCTGGATCCTGAGCCTTGATGCATTAGAGTACAAGCCACTGCCGGAGTCCCCGTGTCCAGCACCACCGCTAGAAACCCGTGAATATCCATGCCACCAGCAGCTTTGTCAGAAGATCTGCGCCGCCAAGAGCTTCGTGGTGGGGTAGGGGTGTTGGAGCTCCCTGTGCTGCCATCAATGGGGAGGGAGGGAGCTTCACCGCTAGAGGGAGAGTGGTGGCCTCGGGAGGGAGGGGAGGCCACCACCCATCGGATCTAGGAGGGAGCAAGGGAGAGCCGCCCTATGCCACCGGATCTGGGAGGGAGGGAGAGAGAGCTGCCCTGCACCACCGGATCTAGGATGGAGGGAGGGAGAGCCGCCCTGTGCCACTGGAGGGAGAGGGACAGATGCCAGAGGGAGGGGGAGGCCCACCACCAGCTGGATCTAGTTGAGAGAGGTCCTCCCTTGGCCTATGGAGAGAGGAGAAGGAGGAGAGGGAGTGGGGCTGCAATGCACGGAGGAGACGGAGAGAGGTGAAAAGTCCTAATAAGGCTAGAGGAAGGTGAATAACATATTTAAAACTCTACAAAGCACTAGAGCAATTGATTAGTGCAACAAACGGTGTAATGCAATTTTACTCTAGCACTATAAGGGTTGCAAGCCACCCATCCCAACAATTCTAGTTGCTATGATCACTAGGCACACAAAAAAGCTAAATCACTACTCTCTAAGCTAGTGTGCTCTCAAAGGCTAACTAAAGACCCACACTAACCAATCTAACAAGCTCACAAAGACTAACTACATTAAAGAGCTTGGCAACTAGTTTGCAAGAAATGTAAGGGATTGAGTAGGGTGATTATACCACCGTGTCAAGGAATGAACCAATCACAATGTGAAGACAATCCAATCATCGGGAGAATTCCAATCACACAAGGGACACAAGATTTTTCTCCTGAGGTTCACGTGCTTGCCGACACACTAGTCCCCATTGTGTCGATCGACACTTGGTCGTTCAGCGGCTAATAGGTATCACACACCAAGCCAAAAAAATGGCAACACAAGAACCTACCCACAAGTGAGGTAGCTAAATGACATGAGCAATCCAATAGAGTACCTTTTGGCTCTTCACCGGGAGAAGGTCAAGAACCCACACAAGCAACCGATCGAGGCTAGAGACAATCACCAACTCCACTCAATGATCCTCCAATCACTGGGCCATCTAGGTGTTAGCAAACACCAAGAGTAACAAGCTCACAAGCAGCCCAAAGCTTCCACCTAGTGCCACAAGATGATGCAACTCAATGCAATGCACTAGAGGCTCACCAATCTCACCCAAATGATGAAATCAAGTATGCAAGTGAGTGGATTGTGTTTGCTAAGCTCCCAAAGGGTGTGCACAAGTGTATGAAGTGCCAAGAGAGTGGCCAAGGCCGGCCGCACCCTCTATTTATAGCCACACAAGTAAATAGAGCCGTTATACCCCATGGAGCTGTTTCTATGAGGGCACTAGACAGGGCAGTGCTTGGCACCAGATAGGGTGATGGTGCCATCCAACGGTCGAATCCAACAACTAGAAACTAATTGTTGGTCACCGGACAAGGTGGTGGTGACCACCCTACCGAGCCCCCGATGTCCCTCCTCTCTAGAAATATAGAGTGGTGCACCACAACACCCATGGCAGTGACTAGGGTAGCTCCCTCTTCGCTTGCGCCCGTCTTTGGAAAAATGGGGCGGTGCACCGCCGTCGCCATGGCGGTGACCGAACCGGTTACCCTCCTCTCTGCTAAAAAGTGGCGGTGGCACCAAACGCCCTAAAGCTATGCACTACCATGCCAGTGGTTGTGAACACTGGTAGGGGTGCTGCCCCAGCCCAGACTGCCCTTCTCGGCCATAGTCAGGTGGGCACCGCCACAGGGGAGGCGATGCACCAGATAGGGGGTGGCGGTGCCACCTAGGCACCTCCACTAGCTCTCCAAGTTGCAAACTTTTTCACAAGCGATGCTAACTCTTAAAGTGTTTTCTCAAAACATGTTAGAGCCACGTTAGCATTTCTCAAAAACATTTTCAATAAATATTTTTCACTTGCTCTCCGATGTGCACTAGGCTTAAATGCAATGCATGAAGTCCAACACCTAGTGGCACTAGATGACTGAATTGTCTAGTAGAGAACCCCTCTTAATACTATGGCCATGTACCCTAAATGTGATCACACTCTCTATAGTGTCTTGATCCCTAAAACAAAATCCCTATTATGCCTTTGCCTTGATCTCCATAGGGTTTTGTTTTTCTCTTTCTTCTTTTTCATGTTGAGCACTTGATCATGATCACATGTGGCCATCTCATCATTTCATGTGATCATCACCATCTCTTGAGTGCCACCATTGCTCCACACTTGGATTGTACCAACCTAACTCATATCACAATTCATGACAAAGGTTAGTACATAGGTTTCATCAATTATCCAAAACCAAACTAGGGCTTTCAATCTCCCCCTTTTTGGTAATTGATGACAACCTTTTCACAAAGATATTCAATGAAATTTTCTTGGATTCATGTTCCTTGCCCAAGCATTTTACCATGTGTAAGGGATATGGACAAGTTTCATAAACCCGAATTGGTAGCATTAGCTGCCCCTACATATGTGCTAAGAGTTTGGATTTGAAAGTTTGCACATATGCATGGAATAGGAAGTGTGGGAGAGTAATGGCTACCAAATGATGCTAAGGTGTAAAGAATGGACCTTTGAAGCATGATACCAATCGGAGTTGTCAATAATAGCATCCTTAGCACCATGGTTAGTTAGATAGCTCTTGCAAAACACAAACACTAGATACCTTGTGAGATCAACATTATAAGCAAGGCTCTAGTACCACTTGAAAAGTGGGCAAGGCACATCTAACTATCATCCTATGCATGCTAGTTTTGCATTTCATCAATCAATCCTACAACTAGCATAGACCACGCAAGCATGGATAAGGAATTTAAAGACTTGTGCTATGCAAGCAAACATATGTAATGCACATTCAAATGCATCAAACAAGTTTATAAGCTTGCTCGCCTACTTGTGTGCTTCAAATTTTAATTGATCCCCTTACAATGTCATTTCATTTGTTTGCTCCCCATATCTTACTATCTTTGTGAATTACTTCTCCCCCTTTGGCATCAAATACCACAAAAGGTGAGCTCAAATTATTGATAGGATGGGGTGAAACCATGTAAAGTGAAGATTATTTTCCCATATTTGGTTCAATCTAGATCACTTCCAAAAGATATTTAACTCGGTTTGATCCAAGGGCAAGCTTCTTCACACCTCATTTCAAGGGTTATCTTGACCATGTTGAGTTAAACACTTATAGCTCATTTTCTAGATTAAACACTAGATTCACAAGCCCACAAACATGTCATATGCTACCACTAAATCATTTCAATCATAGAAGCAATAGTGGTACCATACACGCATCAAATCCATTTGATTTTCATGAATGAACCTAAGACATGTGAGGAATGACTAGACGCACTAAACAAGTCCTTAGCAATGTACGAATGACATGTCAATCAATTTTACCTTGCTTTGCTTGAAGGAGAGGCATGTCATATATAATGGGGGTGCATCAACACATATTTGAGAAGTCAAGTATGTTCAATTCATTCCTTAGCTTGCAAAACCTTCTTCTCACCAAGTGGCTTAGTGAAAATATTGGCAAGTTGATCATCGGTGCCCACACTCTCAATGTAAATGTCACCTTTTTGTTGGTGATCTCTAATGAAATGATGGCAGACATCTATATGCTTCATTCTTGAATATTGAAGCGGTTAATTGGTGAGCTTCATGGCACTCTCATTGTCACATAGCAATGGCACTTGTTTGAACTTGATTCCAAAGTCACTCAAATTAGCCTTCATCCAAAGTAATTGAGCACAGCAACTATCGGCCGAAATGTACTCCACTTTGGTGATTGAAAATGCTACACCATTTTGCTTCTTTGATGACTAAGACACAAGTGATCTTCCCAATAATTGACATGTGCCCGATGTGCTCTATCTCTCAACTTTGCATCCCGCATAATCAGAGTCTGAATATCCAATCAACTCAAATCATGCTTCTTTGGGATACCACAATCCAACATTTTATGTATGCTTCAAGTACCTCAATATTCTCTTGGTTGCCTTCAAATGGCTCTCTCTGGGTGAGGCTTGAAATCTAGCACACATGCAAACACTAAACTTCAAATCTAGCCTTGATGCGGTCACATAGAGTAGGCTCCCAACCATAGACTGATACATCTTTTGATCCACCATGTTTCCACTAGCATCACTATCCAAGTTTCCATTTGTCCCCATTGGTGTACTAATAGCTTTAGCATCATCCATTCCAAACTTCTTGAGCCTATCCTTGATGTACTTGCCTTGACTCACGAATGTGTCATTCTTCATTTGCTTGGTTTGAAGACCAAGGAAGTAACTAAGCTCTCCAATCATGGACATCTTAAATTCATTTGCCATCATCTTTCCAAACTCTTCACAAAAGTCTTGATTGGTTGATCCAAAGATAATGTTATCAACATAGATTTGCAACACAAACAAGTCATTGCTTATCTCCTTGGTGAAGAGAGTGGTGTCAACCTTGCCCATCTTGAACCCCTTAGAGAGTAGGAAGTCCCTCAACCTCTCATACCATGCTCTTGTTGCTTGTTTCAATCCATACAAAGCCTTCTTCAATGTGTAGACATGGTTGGGTTTCTTCTCATCTTCAAAGCTAGGTGGTTGTTCAACATAGACTTAGCTCATTGATGTACCCATTGAGAAATGCACTGATACAACTTGATGTTGTGGGCACAAGCATAGCCTAACAAGATCCTAATTGTTTCCAATCTTGCAACCTGGGGCATATGTTTATCCAAAGTCAAGACCTTCAACCTATGTGTAACCTTGAGCCTCTAATCTTGCTTTGTTCCTTACAACTATCCCATCATGATCTTGCTTGTTGTGAAAGACCCATTTAGTTCCAATCACATTATGATCCTTAGGCCTCTCAACTAATTCCCATACTTGATTTGTTGTGAAGTTGTTTAGCTCTTCATGCATAGCATTCACCCAATCAACATCCTTCAAAGCTTCATCTATCTTCTTAGGTTCTGTTTACACCAAAATTGGGGAAGAAGAATGAGGGAACTCGAAGCTTCCAAGATTTGTGTCAATCAAGGAATCGATTGCATAAGGATCGATATTAGCTGATTCAGATGCAACACTAGAATTGGCTCTCTTTGAATGACGTCAGTAGATAACGACAATAAGCTATGGTGGTGTCAGGAAATACATATCAGACTCTACAAAAAGGGAAACATTAGGGTCCAAGTTTTCTTAAGTTAGGAATGTTTTCTTTTATACCAAAGATTGTGATCAGTCATACTTGAGTAGGATTCATGCTTAGGTTCCAGGTATAAATATTGGACCTCGATTATTGTAAAAGGGGGATCCAATCAATCAAATACAATTTACTTTTTTCAGCTCCGTGCCAATGCTTTGGAGTAGGAGTAGTGTAGATCTAGACAAGTTCTTCAACAAACAAGGTTGCATCGGTCTAGCCAACCTCCGGCTTGTCTGTAAGTACCGTCATAGCTTATACTTTTATTTGTATGGCTGCATCGGTTAAGTTCGACCTTCACTGTGAACTCTAGTATAAGCTAGTTATAGACTCTTATCTAGTTCAAGTATGGCTGCATCGATCCGATCGACCTCCACTGCTCAAATTAGATTAATGTCAAGTTATCGGCTCTACCTAAGGGTGGTGTCCTTCAGGTAGATTCATTAAGTTATCGATCTTGCTGATGTTTTTATTGATATTAGTTTGCAGCAACATCAACCTACCCTAGTCGAGATTGATTTAGATCGGCCTCATATCCTTTTAGTCCATCGCTTGCTTCATTACAACACAATGTTTCTTACTTTGAGCAACGGGTTATGTTTCATCGGCTGTTCTATTTTGATCTTGATCATGCATAGTATGCGGTTAAGGCACGTATGATCTTGAAGAGATTGGTTGGCTAGTGAAATCTAGTCTATAGTTCGTTATTATGGCTGCAACGATCTGTTCGATCCCCACTGATGGCACTATAGATTGTAGGATGTTAGTTAGTGGATTTGTTCTCGATTAGGTGTGACCTTAATTGTTTGCTATGCCTATATTGGCTAGATAGCTGATTGCCTATGCTTTAATGCCTATAGTGTGTCTACATGATTCTGTTAAACATAGATAGATCTATTTCCTTTAAAGGTTCAATTTTTTTGTCTTTATCACGGTTGCATCCATCCGGTCAAAAACAACTTTAGAGATAGCAGGGTTAGGTCTGATGAGTTTATAGGTTTGTCTGTGTTAAATAGTTGATTGTTCGCATGCTGTATTTCATCTTCACTCGAATTAGCTATTTTAGCCGATCCGTTTTGAGCTTTCACACATATAGCATGTCTTTCAGAAAGCATGTCAATGTATAGATGGTTTTACGAAATCTAAGGTTTTAGTTTGTTATTATCATCATAGTTGCCATTGATCCGATCGAACCTCATTGTTGATGGTAATAGATTAGATTCAAGCTGTTTGTAGATCCATTTGTACTAAATAGTCGATTTGTTCACATGTTATATCCTTTTTCATTAGATTTATTGGCTCAACAATTCAAACTGGTAATATCTACCTAGCTGATGATCTCACTTACATCTACGTGTACTGTACCCGTCAACATAAAATCAATCACTACCCATGAGCTTTGCAGTCCTTAACAGCCAATTTCTACGCGTATCGGCTATTTAGTTGATTTTCCTGTCTGGCTGCTCTATAAGTGGCACACTTGGAACTGTCTGGGCAAAGACCGGCATGTTCCACCTTAAATTACTGATAAACTTTCTCTCCTTGTTAATTGCAGGTCAAATTGACTGGCACGCCTCAGGAGGAATTTATAGGATCGGTTACTCCTGCATTGAAGCCAAGAGGATCTCTGGGCTCATCCTAAGCAGATCCTTCTGGCTTGCTGTGTGTCAACATTTTCATGCCAATACATGTTTTGGCATGCCTGGTGGGACCCCACAATTGTCATGGCGGCTTACAACAACAATGACATCCTTATGGTGCCTTATGAAGACCTACCTGATGGAGATAAATATATCATCAGCAAAGCTATAGAAGAATTTTAGAACAAGTGTTTGTTGTCCTACACCAAGACATGTGACAATAAAATTATTTAGAAATATCCACTATCGAGAGTTCTGTTTCATGGGTAGACAGATGCAAATGAAGCTGAAGATAGGCGTTTCTTCGTAGAGGATGTAAACAAGTCTGTTCATGATGCCATGTCGAATTAGAATGAAGTTTTCTTGAATACAATCCACAATGCCATGAAAGAGGTGTTTCATGGGTTTCTAGTTGATCACGTTGGTCTGGCTTATTACAACATTCCACATCCATCAACTCAGGGGACTAATTAAGTCGGTACTAGCCATCAAGAAGCAGCACCAGCTGGTAATGATGATGTCTAGGTGGTTTAGAGCTCATCTAAGCAAGTTCAGGGTGCTACTACTAATCAGATACAGTATAATCCTAGATCATCGGAATAGCAAGTGCAACGGCCAATGGGGCAAGTTCAGAATCAAATGGTCAATTTTGGCACATCAGGCCAGATACCATCGTCGGCTCAAAGAATAGCGCCATTAGTTCAAAGGATTCATAGAGATATAGATCCTAATATCAATAACTAGAGACCTCAAGCAGCAAACCAGCAAAGGACCCAGTAGATAGAAATTCCACAAGGGTATTATTATGGCATAGATTACAACACCCTTCACATGATTCCAAATTCGAGGTATCAAGGTACCCAAACTTTTAATCCACAGATGGGTCAGCAATTACAGAGAAATTCAAATTCAAATGCTGATGAGTTGTTGCTTAGAGTGACCGACATGATGAAGAATTAGTTCGGTTTGAAGCCAAAAGGGCAGACCTTCTTGTACAAACGTCCATATCCAGAGTGGTATGATTTGGTCACTCTCCCTGCAAATTACAGGCTCCTAGAGTTTGCCAAGTTCATTGGCCAAGATAGCACAAGCATGATAGAACATGTCAGTCGGTATCTTACACAGTTGGGTGAAGCATCCATTGAAGAGGCCCATCGAGTTTGTTTCTTCTCCTTGTCTCTGTCAGGGCCAGCCTTCACTTGATTTTCATCACTACCAATTAACTCCATTGCCAATTGGGCTATCCTAGAGAAACAGTTTCATACATATTTTTATACTAGGATAGGAGAAAACAATTTACCGATTTGACGACTATAAGGTAGAGAACTAATGAATCGAGCATTGAGTTTCTTTACAGGTTCCGAGAGACCAGAAATTTGCGCTTCTCACTAAACTTAACTGATGATAAGCTGGCTGCTTTGGCTGTTCAAAGAATGTTACCAACATGGAGAGAGAAGCTGCTGGGATAAGAGTTTAACAATTTAGGCCAGTTGGCTCAACGAGTGGCAGTGCTCAATATCTAATTTCAAAACATGCACAGAGATACCTAATTCTAGAAGAATGCCACAATTGCCAAAGCCTATAATCCATATTTGGTTGATGATGGCTACAAAGACGATGAAGAAGAAGAGGTTGCTACGGCCGAATGGAATTGGGGTAAGAAGATAGTAATGGTGCCAAATCCTTAGGGAAGAGGAGTCGAAGAGTGCTACGATTTCGACATCACAAAATTAGACAAGCTCTTCGATTTCTTGCTCAAGAAGGGATAGATCAAGTTGCCCGATAATCATGTTATGTTGCCCCCTGACCAGTTGAAGAACAAGAAGTTCTACAAATTTCATAGCACCACTTCTCATTCCACTAATGAGTGCAGAGTTTCCCAGGCAACATATATAGAGGGCTATTCAGCAAGGAAGGCTCAAATTTGATATGGCTCAAAAGATGAAAGTTGATGATAATCCTTTCCCAAGAGATCAGAACATGGTTGATACTAGGCTGCTCAAAGGGAAGACTAAAGTCCTAACATCAGTTAGATCAAAAGAAACTAGAACAGTTGATCTCGAGATGCAAATATCGGCTGATGGATATAGAGGTTAGAAGGCGTCGTGACCAACAAAAGAGCCGATATGAGCAGGGAGAAACGTCGAAGGATGGGGCAACAAGTCCACGTGTTACATCTCGAATTTTGTTGAATAAATGGCAGCGATAGAAGGAAAAGGATTATCAGCGTTGGTTAGAAGAGCAAAAATACCAGCATCAATAGGAAAATGAGAGGTATGAAAGAAAGCAAGCTAAATCACATTAGAATGGTCCTTTTTTCAGACATTGCTGGAACAAAGGTTTGAAATTGCCTACCAGAAATAATTGTCCAGAGTGCAATGAGCAATATTAGGAGTTTAGGCAATCTCAAGCCAAACGCTGGTCTATCCATGCTTGAGATGAGTATCATCATAATATGGATCAATGCTTAAAACATAGAAGTGATCATGATCGGGTTGGGAAATGAGTTGTTGATCAAAATTGGGCTGATTATGAAGAAGAAAGTAATGAGGAAGAATATGTTTGGCAGGAAGGCTTATGGTGTCCAGGAGGTATGATAAGAAGCCAGAAAAGAAGAGTGCAATGCCTAAGGAATAGAGAGCTAGAACAGGCTCAAACATCTGGTAAACCTCAAGTGTGGCATACTAAACAAACGGCTGGTAGGGGTCAACCATCGGCTAATATTCAAATGGCTTTTTATTGTCAACGGAATTTAGAGCTCCAGCAGACCAAGAAGTCTATTTGGATTTTGATGAATCGGAGTATGAAGAGATAGTAGCCAAGTTGACGGTTATACAACAGGCTATATTCAATAAGCCAGACAAACATTGGCACTTAAAGGCTTTATATGTAAAAGGTTTTGTTGATGGGAAGCCGATGAGCAAGATGTTGGTGGACGGAGGTGCTTCTATCAATCTTATGCCTTACACCACTTTTTGTAAGCTTGGCAAGGGGCCAAGAGATTTGATTGAAACTGATATGATGCTTAAGGATTTTGGGGGTAATGCGTCTAAGACCTAGGAGGCAATGAACATCGAATTAACAATCAGAAGTAAGACTTTGTGCACCACATTCTTCGTCATTGATGGAAAAGGTTCATACAGTCTACTCCTCGGTCGTGACTAGATTCATGCAAACTATTATGTGCCGTCAACCATGCATCAGTGTTTAATTCAGTGGCATGGGGACGATGTTGAGCTGGTTCACACTGATGAATCCATTAGTATAGCAACAACTGATCCAGTGTATTGTGAGCTAGAAGACTTCAAGTGTTTTTCTGGCAAACTATGGGAAGGAGGCTTCATTAAGATCAATGATGAAAGCCAATAGCCAATCCAACCAATCGACTCTGAGAGTTTGTTTTGAATGGATAATCATAGCTTCACATCGGTTGATGGATTAAGATAGACATTGGTCCTAGAGATAAGCCTAGGCTAATGTATGTAAGCGCTAAGTCGAATCCTGAATACAAGCCAGTTGATAAATTTATTAAAGGGAATTTAAAGGTTGTTCTACTTAATGAGATGCTTGGCTTGGATCGATCGATTGTTTAATCTTTGGTATGAAGAGTTCTGGTGCAACCTGTCAAGGAGCGATTAATGGAAAATGTTTGAAGGAATATTATCATAGCGTTTGGATCAACACTCAACAACTGATTCATTCAGTCATCGGCTCTAATAGCCAGTACCAGAAGGGTATCGCCTTTAGTTCAAAATTACCCCAAAAAGAAGAAAAGCCGATACGAAATGTATCGCCTATAGAGCAGAAACAAATGCAGGAAAATCATGACGCTACAGAAAGTACACAGAATACAATCATAGAAACACAGAAGATTTTATTCATTAACCAGTTTTGCTCTAAATACAAACTAATCAAAGACATTGTTTATCACATCCTGAGCAGATGTGATATCCACAATGGCCTCCGCTACATCGACGAACTCCGCAATCAAGTCCTCAGTGCTTCTCGGAGCCATTACCCATTAGGAAGCCGGTCTCCATGGTGTGGAGCTCGTGCCCAGTCTAGACTTGCACCATGGCCAGTGCCACTGATGCGCCATGTCAAACACCATGAAGGGAGATCTCCTAGACACAAGCCAGAATGTCATGGAGGAGGGCTTTGATGAGGGGACCCCGAGCATTGACGACATCCATGGCCGCATTCGCCGCCAGTTGGAGGGACTCCAATTGCATTGTCAGGGCTGGCGATCACAGAAATAGAAGAGCTATCAAGATGAAGACAGTGGAAATCATAATAAAGATGTTCTTGGAATCCATCTTACCTGCCACCATGGCGTTGGATTCGGCCGATCGCGCCCGAGTAATGCTGGCCTCTTCTTCAGCGGTGTGGACAGGTTGCTTGAGAGACCCTGAGGTGAATCTTAAGCTGGCCACTTTCCTGAGTTGCCTTTGAATAACGGTCCTGGGCTGCCCTCCACTCTTGGAGGAAACGCCAGGCGTCGTTGCCATTGTAAGAGTTAGAGGAGTCCGACGACGAGTCCAGCGCAGAGGATGCAGCATTAGAAGGCTCGCCAACCCTGGGAAGAGGATGAAGGTTGTCATTCAAGATGAACCTATAAACAAGTTAGAAGAGTTCATCGCCATGAGCAGAAGATATCGACCCTTACCTCATACGTCGAAGGCGCTGGTTCACCAGTATGTCCTCCTCCGGAATCTCCTCTGCCACACATTTGCCTCGGTTGTTCTCACCGGCCAATGGATCTACAAGAAGGGGAAGAAGGCTGCTATAGAGTTTGTGAGGGTGAAGAGATGCAAAGGAACAGGAGTGGTTGTGAATGTAGATGTGTTCGAGGCTAGAGCCCTCGGCTAATATTTGAAGCCATGGAGCGAGGAGGTGGACTCCTCGAGACGTGCAAAAGGCAATCGCAATTAATAGAAGGTGAAGCACCACCTCACTAATGCTGAAGAGAATACAACAGTTTGGTGACTAACGATAGAAGATCAAGGGGCTCTCTTAATAAAGGTCATGTTTTCATACTTAATTGGATTAAGGTTAGAAGTCTAGAATCGGCTATTTTCAAATCGGCTCTTTAGCCGAAACAAGAAACACAATAAGGTGATAGAAGATATGGTTATCATTGATTCCACAAAAGTTACATATTGGTATACATATTACAAGTCTAGAGCATCCTGGATTATTTTCAATACTTCTAGCTGGATAGCATCGACTTCTGTGATTTGTTGCTTATCTTCTTCGGCTAATCCAGGAATGTCCTCAAAGCTGCTATAGATAACCCTGCCTTCTCTGACCTTGGTCAGCAGTTCCTGTTTCTTCTATTTAATGGCATCGGGTATCTGGGCTAGATTGGACTTTGTGGCGATCAATGGCAGCCTTCACATTCTCTAGATCCTTCTCAAGTTCTGCACACCTAGCTTCCTATTGGGTCAGCTCTAGATTGATCCTGAGAGAGGAGTTCTTTAAATCATCGATCAGCTATGTCAGCACTTTGGCCTCTTGCCTATTGGAGTTCTTCTTGACCAATAAAGCTTCATAGTTACACAGTCTCCTCTGAGCCTTTTTCAACTTTGGAGCTTGATGTTCAATGACAGACAAAGATAACAAGACCATGGTAAGAACCAGGGGATGAATTATCCTTATAGGCCAAGGAGACTCTCTGCATTAAATTCGTGTCTTGGACCAAATCGGCTATATTCTTCTCAAGCCTTGGCAATATATCCCTTAGCCAATTTTCTGGTCTCTTCTGGTATAGCTTCTTTAGAAGAAATGGCTGATGAGCTGATTTTAGCGTCATCCAAATACTCTTCAAGGTTGAAAGAATAGCTTGGAGCCAGAAGATTAAGTGCCTATATATGTAAGAAAATCTTGATTAAGAAGATTGAATCAGTCTATGATAAAATAAATGGTAAAGTGGATACTAGTACCTTTTCTATGGTGGTCTCTATCTGGGAAAGAGGAGTAGCTGATGATGCACCAATGATATCTGGTTGAATCAGCTCGGAACTCTCAACATTGATATCTTCAAACATCAAGGAAGATTTTAGTTCATGTTTGTTGTAGAGAAATAAACTAAGCATATAACTTTCTTACCATCAGTTGTGTGCTGGACTAGGGAATCGACAGTTTGAGTGTCAACAATAGCAGGATCATTTTTAATAAGAAGACTGTCAGACTCCTGCTCTTGCATAGGTGTTTCCTCAGGAAGTTTCTAGCATGATAAGAAGATAGATGAAGGATAAAAAATTGAATAAAATTAAAAGTTTTGAGAAAAATACTTCGGCAGCACCAGGGGTAAAATGGAAGAACTCACATCTTCTACTGTCTTGGAGGCATCGGTTGTTTCAACCAAAGTTGGCTCCTCTTGGGGATTGGTTGATGAAGGTCTAGTTAATGCCGAATCAAATGCCTGGGACAATAGTTCCACTCCAAGAGTCAATTGGGATGCAATGGTTGATAGCTGTGAAGAAAGAGGATTAGAAGTCGAAAATCATTTTGAGGAAAAGATGAATTGTTTACCTAGGCAGCCGATGGTCTCGTTCGCAAAGTATTTTCCCACTAACAGTTTTCTAGGTTGTCCCTTGGGCTTGTCTTGCGTTTTGAGGATTGATACGTTATGATTGTAGGGGCAGCTTTAGTTTTCATCAGCTTCTTTAGTGGATGTGCAGTTGATCCTATTCTTGAAACTAGGCATGGTGGCTGATAATCTATAGGATGCCCCTCCCTATCCAAGCTTGGGGGATCAAATTCGGTATCCTGAAATGGTCTGTTAGAATAGATGGCAGGGGAACTCATCAAGTAATTTTTCTGAAAAAAGGAATGGTAAGCTACGTCACTGTCAGAAGCAAACTCTCCATCCAGAGCTATGCATCTAGGATGGACTGGCCCACATAAAGAGGTGGGTGTGCCATTCTTGCCACTAGGAGTCAAAAAGATTGGAAGAGGAAGTTGACCCTTGTCCAGTCATGCAAGTAAAGAGAAGGAAGATCCGATCCTAGTTGGAAAACTCTAGGAGGCTTCCATTACTTCACAAATGCCCTCTCTTGGCCTTAGTATATCCTTGAAGAACAGTTGAGGAGGTAGTTGACCAAGACCAAACTAATGAGCTACAAAAGAAGGGTTGTAAAACTCAGTAGGTTGGAAGGTTGCCTAGAAGGAAGGAACCTATAGACATTTTGCCATGGCCATGACAAAACTCGGCTAGAAGAACACAGGGCTTGATGAAAGAATTGAAGATTACGACCGCCGTTTTGTCTGAACAGCCTGATTCAAATCGAATTTGAATGGGAAGATCAGCTCATTGTTCTCATCATCAGTCATAGGGTAGCCAAGTCAGGGTATCTGCATCAAACCCTCTATGAAACCTTTTGAAGAGGTGGCTAACATCGACAGCAATTGTTATGGCCGATGCAGCTTCAACATAACTCATGCACTGATGGGTTCTTCCTTCTTCGCCTCTATATTGTCATCAAAGTTAGAGGAAGGAAAGCTCAGGTTTCTGAGGTCAGGCCTTACAATCTTATGCATATACAGGTTCAGCCATAACTGTATCAACCACCAAGGGCCACTGATAGTATGTACTTGGTTCGTTCTTTAGTAACTAGGGCAGCTACCTGGTGCATTAGATGATAAGGAGCTCCTAACAGATACTTTCCAAGAGGAATATCCTTGCCTACTGCTAGATGCTCCACCATAAGTTTATGATTGTAAGTCAGGACCACAAGATGACCCATAGAAAATGAATCTCTCTAACCACATATTTAGAAAGGCCACGTATTCTCTTTCGCTGACAGTTGATTTGTCTCCAATATGGTTTAGAATGTAGCTTGCCCATCCTGTGCAGTCTGATATTTTGGCTAATTTCTTAGATCCAGCACTTAAGTAGTCATAAGGCTACATCGATTCTGTTATTCTAAGGCCAGGTCAGCATATAAACATCGGCCAAAGTAATGGTCATTGGGCCATGACCAAAACTGAAAGCATTTAGGGTGTTGGACCAGAAATAAGATACAGAGATCAGGAAGTGAATCATTCCTCTCCATCCTAGACAACGAAAGTGTCAAGCATTGATTCATATCATAAAGCTCCCAATCTCCACCCTTTTTCTCGGACACCCTACAAAACCAGTCTCTCCATCCCTTAGGCATTTTGGGCCAATTTCTGAAGGGAGTCTTAGTGTTCTAGGAAGACGAATCCACTACAGATTGTTTGAAGGGGATTTGGTTGGTTTCTTGATAGATAAAATCAGATGGATTAGGGTCACCCAAAGGCCCTAAGAAAATAGACATTTGGAGCACTAGCCGATGAAATCAAGATTTAGTTCCTTATTTCCTAGAAATCAGATAAAATAAAATTGAGAAAAAAGGAAGTGCAGAGTAGCGGCCGATACTTGGAGAATGGGAACTTGAAAGCATACCTCAGGGACATGGTTCGCTGGTCACCATTGAAGCCGAAATAGATTTGAATCTAAGGAAGATCACTTCAATGGAAGCTTGATGTGGCAGAAGATTTGCTAGGGTTGAGGCTTTGGCGATGGTGGCGTCAGTTGTTAAGATTTGCCTTGAGAAAGAAGGAGAAAGCAAATGGGCCGAGTGAGTTGGAAAAGATACTATTGGGATATTATATAAGACTCAGACTGAGAAGTCAGGAGTCACGCGTATATCTCGGAACAAAACAATTGTGACGTGGTAAATAGATAAATAGGAATTTTGGAAGTAAAATCATTTTATCCCACAATTGGGCGGCATGTGTTTACACCAAAATTTGGGAAGAAGAACGTAGGAACTCGAAGCTTCCAAGATTTGTGTCAATCAAGGAATCGATTGCATAAGGATCGATATCAGCTAATTCAAGATGCGACACTAGAATTAGCTCTCTTCGAATGACGTCAGCAGATAACGATAATAAGCTTCGGTGGCGTCAGGAAATACATATCAGACTCCACAAAAGGGAAAGATTAGGGTACAAGTTATCTTAAGTTAGGAATGTTTTCTTTTATACCAAAGATTGTGATGAGTCGTACTTGAGTAAGATTCATGCTTAGGTTCCGGGTATAAATATTGGACCCCGGTTATTGTAAAAGGGGGATCCAATCAATCAAATACAATTTACTTTTTTTGGCTCCATGCCAACCCTTAGGAGTAGGAGTAGTGTAGATCTCGGTGAGTTCTTCAACAAGCAGGGTTGCATCAGTCCAGTCGACCTCCGGCTTGTTTGTAAGTACTGTCATGGCTTATACTTCTGTTTGTATGGCTGCATCGGTTAAGTTCGACCTCCACTGCAAACTCTAGTATAAGCTAGTTATCGACTCTTATCTAGTTCAACTATGGTTGCATCGATCCGGATGACCTCCACTGCTCGAATTAGATTAAGGTCAAGTTATCGGCTCTACCTAAGGGTGGTGTCCTTCGGGTAGATTCATTAAGTTATTGATCTTGTTGATGTTTTTGTTGATATTAGTTTGCAGCAACATCAACATGCCAGGTCGAGATCGATTTAGATCGGCCTCATATCCTTTTAGTCTGTCGCTTGCTTCATTACAACATGATGTTTCTTACTTTGAGCAATGGGTTATATTTCATTGGCTATTCTATTTCGATCTTGATCGTGCATAGTACGTGGTTAAGGAACGTATGATCTTGAAGAGATTTGTTGGCTAGTTAAATCTGGTCTACGGTTTGCTATTATGGCTACAATGATCCGGTCCATCCCACTGATGGCACTATAGATTGGAGGATGCTAGTTAGTAGATTTGTTCTTGATTAGGTGTGATCTTAACTGTTTACTTGGCCTACATTGGCTAAATAGCCGATCGCCTATGCTTTAATGCCTACAGTGTGTCTACATATTTCTGTTAAACGTAGATAGATCTGTTTACTTTAAAGGTTCAATTTGTTGTCGTTATCACGGCTACATTGATTCTGTCGATCCCCACTGTTAGAGATAGCAGGTTAGGTCTAATGACTTTATAGGTTTGTCTATGTTAAATAGTCAATTGTTCGCATGCTGTAGTCCATCTTCACTCGAATCGGCTATTTCAAGCCGATCCGCTTTGAGCTTTCACTCATATAGCATGTCTTTCATAAAGCCTATCAATGTATAGATGGTTTTATGGATTCTAAGGTTTTAGTTTGTTATTATCATCATAGCTGCCATCAATCCGGTCAAACCTCACTGTTGATGGTAACACATAAGATTCAGAGCGTTTGTAGATCCATTTGTACTAAACAATCGATTTGTTCGCATGTTATATCCTTTCTTGTTAGATTCATTGGCTCAGTGATTCACACTGGTAATATCTACCTAGCTAATGATCTCACTTACTAGCTACGTGTACTGTACCCATCAACATCAATCGCTACCCACTGAGCTTTACAGTCCGTAACAACCGATTTCTACACGTATCAGGCTATTTAGTTGATTTTCCTGTCTGGTTGCTCTCGAAGCAGGCACACTTGGAACTATCTAGGCAAAGACCAGGCATGTTCCACCTTAAATTACTGATAAACTTTCTCTCCTTGTCAATTGTAGGTCAAATTGACTAGCACGCCTCGGAGAGGAATTCCTAGGATCGGTTACTCCTGTGTTGAAGCCAAGCGAATCTCTGGGCTCATCCTAAGCAAATCCTTCTGGCTTGCTGTGTGTCGACATTTTCATGCCGGTAGGTTCAATGGATGACACAAATGAGATATGTTCACAAAATGATTCCAATCTTGATCTTGTTTGCACACCTCTTGAAATATCACCAATTAAGGAGTCCAATGGATGATCTCTTGCAATATTTGTTGGTTGGAGCACTTGAACTTGATTGCTTGCACTTGATTGATCATTTTGTTGAGATGATATACTAGCCACTTGTTGTTGATCTTGCTCTTTGTTATCACTTGTACTAGCTTTATTTTGACCATGAGAACCACTAGCTTGCACATTTGAGTTAGATAGCACTTGATTCTTGTCTTCTTCAACACCAATCACCTCTCTAGGCCTTATATCGCCAATGTCCATCTTCTTCATTGCATTGACCAATGAGTGCCCCTCACATCATTTAGATTCTCATCTTCCTCTTAGGATCCATTGGTTTCATCAAATTCCACATCATCAACCTCCTCAAGAGTACCACTAGCCAAATTCTAAACTCTATAAGCTTTGCTAGTAGTGGAGTAACCAAGCAAGAATCCTTCATCACATTTCTTCTCAAATTTGCTCAATCTAGTGCCTTTCTTCAATATGTAGCATTTACAACCAAAAACCCAAAAATATGCAATATTGGGATTTCTTCCATTTAAAAGCTCATATAGTGTCTTCTCCATCATTGGGTGGCAATAGAGGCAATTGCTATAGTAGCAGGCCATGTTGGTTGCTTCGGCCCAAAATGAATTACTAACATTGTACTCACTCAACATTGATCTTGTCATGTCAATCAAAGTTCTATTCTTCCTCTCAACTAGGCCATTTGATTGAGGAGTGTAACTTGGTCGAGAATTGATGTCTAATTCCAAACTCATCACACAACTCATCAATTCTTGTATTCTTGAACTCACTCCCATTGTCACTTCTCACTTTCTTGATGGTTGTTTCAAACTCATTGTGTATTCTCTTGATGAATGTCTTGAAGGTTGAAAACACATCACTCTTGTCAACAAGGAAGAACACCCATGTATATCTTGTAAAATCATCTACTATCACAAATCCATATTTGTTTCCACCAATTCTAGTGTATGTGGTTGGTCCAAATAAATCTATGTGCAACAACTCAAATGCCCTAGATGTGCTCATCATGCTTTTCTTAGGATGTGTATTACCAACTTGCTTTCCTAGCTTGACATGCCCTACATAGCTTATCCTTCTCAAATGTGACATCTTTCAAGCCCCTTACTAGATCACTGCTTAATCAACTTGTTCAATTGTTTCATTCCAACATGACCAAGCCTTCTATGCCATAACCAACCTATGCTAGACTTAGTGAGCAAACATGTTGACAATTGAGCTTCTCTAGAATTGAAATCAACTAAGTATAGATTCTCATATATAAATCCTTTGAATATCAAATTAGAGTCATCTACACTTATGATCTCTACATCATCCACACCAAATATGCACTTGAAACCAAGATGACAAAGTTGTGCTACTGATAATAGGTTGAAGTTCAAGCTCTCTACTAGTAGCACATTCGAAATGCTTAAATCATTGGATATTGCAATCTTACCAAGCCCTTTGACCTTGCCTTTGCCATTATCACCAAATGTTATACTATCAACCCCATTGCTATCATTTGTGTTGATTGAATTGAACATTCTTGAATCACCAGTCATGTGTTGTGTGCATCCACTATCAAGCACCCAATGCCTTCCTCTGGCTTTTTAATTGACCTATAAAAGAAGTTCAATTCCTTTTAGGTACCCAAACTTGCTTGGGTCCTTGAAGGTTAGTTACTAAGCTCTTTGGCACCCAAATGACTTTCTTCTTTAAGCCCACAATTGTTGCACCAATGAACTTAGCCTTCACACCATTTGCACCCTTGGTAAGCAAATAACAAGAATCAAACTTAATTGAGGATACATTAGTATTCTTATTCTTGTTTTTGCAATCTTGCTCTATATACCCAACTTGCTTGCATCTATTGCAAAACTGACCATTGCCCTTTCGCAAAACTAGTCTTATGAGTGACAAAGGTCACCTTGCCTTTCTTGGGGGTATAGCCCAATCCCTCTTTGTTGAGATAAAACCTTTGGCTACCCAAACACTTTAGCTAGTGGGCATCTCCACCATAGGCATTGCCTAAGGCACGAGTGAGCTCATTCACCTCCTTCCTGAGAGTCTCATTTTCCACCATTAGTGAGGCATCACAAGTGAAACTATCACTCAAAGATGAAGTAGAAGTAGAAGTGCTACAAGAGGGGTTAGTGGGAGCAACAACAATGGGCTTATAAAAAGATTCATCAATAATATCACATGTTAGTCCCACATTACGTGACACAATCACTTGCTTCTTCTTGGCTTTCTCCTTCTTGACTTGCTCGAGGAGAGAGGAGTGAACTTTTTCAAGCTTGGAGTGAGCCTTGCCAAGCTCCTGAATGGTCTTCCCTTAGACTCTCACAAGAAGCATTTAGCTCATCAAAGGATTGCTCAAGAGATTTGACCTTCTTACTGCATTTCTTTGCACTCCTTTCTCTTCATCACAAAGCAAGTGTGGACTTACCCCAACATGTCCATGAGCTCCTCCTTGGTGTACTCCTCATCATCATCACTCCTACAATCATCACTTTCACAAGCATCATTATCACTAACATCATATTTTACCTTGGTAGGCTTTGCCATGAGGCAAGTTGATGGAGTGTCAAAGATGGATGGCTTGTTATTGATGGCTATGCTTGCAAGTGCCTTCTTCTTGGACTTCTTATCATCATCACTAGAATCATCATCTTCCGATGAAGCATCACTATCCTATCACCACATAGCCACCACCCTTCTTCTTCTTTTGGAAGGTCATCTCCTTCTCCTTCCTCTCTTTCTTTTCCTTCTTCTCCTTCTTTTTCTCATCCTCATTATTGTCACTATTGTAGGAACAATCCACTACAATATGATCTTTGCTCTTGCAATTGTAGCATCTTCTTACATAATCTTCGTTCTTGTTGTTGTCTCTTCTCTTCCTTGCACCATAGCCCATCTTCTTCATGAACTTGCCAAACTTGCGCACAAAGAGAGCCATAGCTTCATCATCAATGTCACTAGCATCTTCATTATCACTTGATTCTTGTTTCTTGGACTTGCCCTTGTTCTTCGATGATGAACTAGCTTGAATGCTACACTCTTCTTCTTCTTGTCTTCGTCTTCCTTCTTCTCATCCTTGTCAACCCCTTCCCTTTCCACACGGTATGTCTCTTGTGTCATGACATCACCTAGTTCTTGGTTATGGGTTAATTGCTTCATTCCTCCTCTTGTGATGAGCGTTCTCAACATCTCAAATCTTGGAGGTAAGCACATCAAGAACCGATGAGAGACATCATCATCATTTATCTTCTCTCCCAAAGCCTTCAAGTCATTGACAATCACTTGCAATAGATGGAACAACTCCAGAATGCTCTCATGCTCCTTAATCTTGAAGCTTGTCAACTTGTCTTTGAGGATGTACAACTTGGCACTCCTCACCTACCGGTGTGCCCTCATATATTTCTTCTACTCTCTTACACACCTCATTAGCTCTTTCACAATCCTTGATTTGCTCAAATACCTTGGAATCAATGGCATTGTAGATGGTGTTGAGAGCCATTGTATTGCATTGCTTGTTGGCCTTGTCTTGGTTGGTGAGATTGGTGGGATCAATAATTGCATAATCACTCTTGGTCACATCCCACACTTGATCATAGATTGAACCAAGATACATCTTTATCTTTCTCTTCCAATAGCCATAGCATGTACCATCAAAAGAATGGTGGCTTGCCCCCCACATGGTTGAACATAACTTGAGCCATGTTTTGACACTGAGGTTGTTAAGCCTTCAATCAAATAGTGACTATGGCTCTGATACCACTTGAAAGGTCCTAATATGGTTAGAGGGGGTGAATAGCCTATTTAAAACTCTACAAAGCACTAGAGCAATTGTTTAGTACAACAAACGACGTAATGCAATTTTGCTCTAGCTCTATAAGGGTTGCAAGCCACCTATCCCAACAGTTCTAGTTGCTATGATCACTAGGCACACATAAGAGCTAAATCACTACTCACTAAGCTAGTGTGCCTCAAAGGCAAACTAAAGACCCACACTAACTAATCTAACAAGATCTCAAAGACTAACTACACTAAAGAGCTTGGCAACTAGTTTTCAAGAAATATAAGGGAGTGAGTAGGGTGATCATACCGCCATGTCGAGGAATGAATCAATCATAATGTGAAGACAATCCATTAACCCAGAGAATTCCAATCACACAAGGGACACAAGATTTTTCTCCTGAGGTTCACAGTGCTTGTCGGCATGCTAGTCCCCATTGTGTTGACCAACACTTGGTGGTTCGGTGGCTAATAAATATCACACACCTAGCCAACAAATATCACCGCAAGAACCTACCCACAAGTGAGGTAGCTCAATGACATAAGCAATCTAATAGAGTACCTTTTGGCTCTTCACCGAGAGAAGGTCAAGAACCTACACAAGCAACCGATCGAGGCTGGCGACAATCACAAACTCCACTCAATGATCCTCCAATGACTGGGCCATCTAGGTGTTGGTAAACACCAAGAGTAACAAGCTCACAACTAGCCAAAAGCTTCCACCTACTCAATGTAGTGCACTAGAGACTCACTAATCTCACTCAAATGATGAAATTGAGTATGCAAGTGAGTGGATTGTGTTTGCTAAGCTTCCAAAGGGTGTCACAAGTGTATGAGTGCCAAGAGTGTGGCCAAGGCCAGCCACACCCTCTATTGATAGCCACACAAGTAAATAGAGCCATTATACCCCATGGAGCTGTTTCTGTGAGGGCACCGGACAGGGCAATGCCTGGCACCGGACAGGGTGGCGGTGCCCTCCAATGGTCAACTTCTAATGGCTAGAAACTAGCCATTGGTCACTAGAAAGGGTGGTGATGGCACCTCCATGGGGGTGGTGGTGACCACCCAGCTGAGCTCCTCGGTTTCCCTCATCTCTAAAAATAGGGCGGTGCACTATCTCACCCATGGCGGTGGCCAAGGTAGTGCCCACCTTCGCTTGTATTTGTCTCTAGAAAAATGGGGTAGTGCACCGCTGCCACCATGGCGGTGATCGTCCTAGTTACCCCTCATTTCTGCCGAAAAGCGGCGATGGCACCGGACACCCTACGGCGGTGCACCACCATGCCTATGGTGGTGAACACTGGTAGGGGCGGTGCCCTAGCCCAAACTGCCCTTCTTGGCCATGGTCAGGTGGGCACCGCCATAGGGGTGGTGGTGCACCAGACTAGGTGTGGCAGTGCCACCAAGGCACCTCCACTAGCTCTCCAAGTTGCAAACTTTTTTCGCTGATGCAATCCACGACAACTTGAGCTACTCTCCGCAAGCTGATACTAACTCTCAAAGTGTTTTCTCAAAACATGTTAGGGCCACTTTAGCATTTCTCAAAAACATTTTCAATAAATATTTTTTGCTTGCTCTCCGATGTGCACTAGGCCTAAATGCAATGCATGAAGTCCAACACCTAGTGGCACTAGATGACCGAATTGTCTAGTAGAGAACCCCTCTTAATAGTATGGTCATCTAGCCTAAATGTGATCACACTCTCTATAGTGTCTTGATTACTAAAACAAAATCCCTATTTATACCTTTGCCTTGATCTCCATAGGGTTTTGTTTTTCTCTTTCTTCTTTTCCAAGTTGAGCACTTGATCATCATCACATGTGGCCATCTCATCATTTCATGTGATCATCACCATCCCTTGAGTGCCACCATTGCTCCACACTTGGATTGTACCAACCTAACTCATATCACAACTCATGACAAAGGTTAGTACATAGATTTCATCAATTATCTAAAACCAAACTAGGGCTTTCAAGAGGCCTCTCTCGGCTAAGGAGGGAGAGGGGAGAGTAAGTAAAGGAGAAACCCCTGACTTCCTATATTTATAGCGAAGATGGCTATTGGGCCTCGACTGGGCTTGTTGGGCCTCGGCCTTTTTCAGAGGCGGGCCTTATAGTGTGACCACCTCTGAAAATAGATTTATGGAGGTGGGCACTTTAAGATGACCGCCTCTGAAAATAGGTTATTTTTTGAGACAGTTGTCTTAAGGCGCCAGCCTCCAGTAAATCGATTTTATGAGCAGGAAAAACATGACCGCCTCAGGTAAATAAAAATGACCACCTCCATTAATAGCCTTGCATTTTAGGAGGCAGGTTGAATTTTGTGCCCGCCTCTGTTAATATTTGGGCACTGCCTCCTAAAATCATTGTGTAGTAGGTGGTAATTTATTATGGTGGAGGTTTGTAGAACGACAGTGATAGGATATTTAGTGGGATATGAGAGGCTAGATGATGGTGATGAGACTAAATTCCTACAAGCTATTAAAATAGGGATGTTCTTGTTGGCTGCTCGAACATGAATTTGAATAGGGCAAGGCTATTATTGACCTAGTGACCATGCATGAGAGCCACTAAAGAGACAAGCCCAGAAGTTATATCAAATATGTAATGGCTTTGCTATGCTATACCCAAATGGTTGTGAATCATTAATTTATTTATATAGGATGGTTACTATATCATCTAGTAATTGCATGGAGGCAATAGATAAAATATATATTTACTTAATTTAATTTCTCTAAAATAGGATGAGTTAAAAAGTTGTAGAAATAAAAATCTTTTTTAGATTTAATTGACTTGAGATTGCCTAAACTCCCAATATTGTTCTCTACATTCTGGGCAATTATTTCTAGTAGGCAATCTCAAATCTTGGTTCCAACAATGTCTGAAGAAAAGGCAATTCCAATGTGACTTAGCTCGTTTTCTTTCATATCACTCTTCTTGTTAACAGTTGATATTCCTTCTCGTCTAACCCATGCTGATAATCTTTCTCCTTCTATCATTGTCCATTTATTCAACAGAATTTGAGATGTAACACGTGGTCTCATCGCACCATCTCTCGATGTTTCTCCATGCTCATATTGGCTCTTTTGTTGGTTAGGACACCTTTTAATTTCTCTATATTCATCAGCCAATATTTGCATCTCTAGATCAACTGTTCTAGTTTCTCTTGCCCTAGCTGGTGTTAAAACTTTAGCTTTTCCTTTGAACAACTTAGCATCAACCATGTTCTAATCCTTTGGGAATGAATTGTCATCAACTTTCATTTTCTAAGCTATATCAAATTTAAGTTTCCCTTGTTGAACAGCCCTCTGAATATGCTACCAAAAAATCCTGCAATCATTAGTAGTATGAGAAGTAGTGCTATGGTAATTGCAGAACTTCTTATTCTTCAACTGATTAGGGAGGTAATATTACATGATTGGTAGGCAGTTTAATGTGTCCCTTCTCAAGCAAGAAATCAAAAATTTTGTCTGCTTTTGTAATATCAAAATCATAACTCTCTTCAACTTCTTTTCCACAAGGATTTGGAACCATTACTATCTTTTTACCCCAATTTCATTCAGCTATGGCAATTTCCGCTTCTTCATCATCATCAACTAAATATGGATTATAAGCTTCAACGATTACAGCATTCTTCTAGAATCGGGTATCTCTGCACATATTCTAGAATTGGCTATTAAGTGCTGCCACCCATTTAGCCAATTGACCTAAATTGTCAAATTCTTGACCCAAGCAACTTTTCTCTCCATGTCGACAACATTCTTTGAACGGCCAACATAGCTAGCTGATCATCAGTCAAATTCAACGAAAAGCATAAGTTTCTAGTTTCTCCGAACTTCTGAAGGAACTCAGCACCCGATTCATTAGCTATTTGCTTTATAGTTGTTAAATCTATGATCTTTCTTTCCCCTAGTCCTAGTGTAGAAATATGTATGAAATTTCTTTTCAGGATCACTCCAATTGGCAATAGAATTAACCGCTAGTGATGAAAACCAAGTGAAAGTTGGTCCTTATAGGGATAAAGAAAAGAAACGAACTCTATACGCTTCCTCAATAGAAGCTTCACCCAAGTGAGTAAGATATCGACTGACATGTTCTATTGTACTTGTGCTATCTTAACCAATGAACTTAGCAATTTCTGGAAGCCTGTAATTCATAGGAAGGGCCACTAAATCATACCACTTTGGATATGGATGTTTGTACAAAAAGGTCTACCCTTTTGGTTTTAAACCAAACTAATTTTTCATCATTTTGGTTACTCTAAGCAACAATTCATCAGCATTTGAGTTTGAATTTCTTAGCAATTGTTGACCCATCTGCAGATTGAAATTCTAAGTGCCTTGATATCCTAGATTTGGAATTATATTGAGAGTATCATAATCTAAACCATAATGATATCCTTGGGGAATATCTATCTATCAAGCCACTTACTGATTTACTGTTGTTTACACCAAAATTTAGAAGAGAGAGCGTGGGGACTCAAAGCTTTTAAGATTGTATCATCAAGGAATTGATCAGATGTGAATCGATATCGGCTGGTTTTGATGCAGTGTCGGAATCGGCTATTTTATAGATGACATCAGCAAACATCATCAATGGACTACGTATGGATGGTGTCAGGGGGAAAATATGTTGGACTCGACAAAAAGGAAAAGATTAGGGTCCAAGTTATTTTTAAGTTAGGAATGTTTTCTTTTGTTCCAAGAATTGTAATGAGTCGTATTCGAGTAGGATTCATGTTTAGGTTCCGGGTATAAATATTGGACCCCGGTCATTGTAAAAATCAATCAATACAATTACTTTCTTGGCTTCATGCTAACCCTTAGGAGTAGGAGTACTATAGATCTTGATGAGTTCTTCAACAAGTAAGGCTACATCGACTGATCGACCTCTAGCTTGTCTGTGAGTGCCGTCATGACTTGTATCATACTTGTAAAGCTGCATCAGCCGATTGTTTTTTATGAGTATAATATAAGTTAGTTATCGATCTGTATCATTATTTGTAAGGCTACATTAGCTGATTGATCTCTTTTGAATCATAATATAGATCAAAGTTATCGATCTTGTGTTAAATAACTTGTTGTTTAATACAATATCACCAGTTATCGAATCTGCTAAGATTAGTAAGATTTTCCTTGCTATTTTTGGTTGATTCATCCAGTTATCGATCTTTGTTATAATTAATGTCCCATTAATCATAACAAATCATTTGATTGAGATAGAGATAGATCGGCATCATATCATCATAATGGGTCGTCTTCTAGTCTGGTCACACTTTGAATCTTATAAGTGACGGCTTAATTCAGCTAGATCGGCTTGTTTTATCTTTGTTCCAATCAAACATAGTGTGCAATCAAAGACATGTTTCAATCTTAAATAAACTCACTAGTTAATGAGATCTAATCTAATGAAACAACCATAGCTACATCGACACGGTCGAACCTCCCTGGTAAGACTTTGGATTGGAGATTATTGATAAGTGGTTTTGTTCATGATCAAGATATGTACTATGTTTGTTTGCTATGCATGCATCGGCTATTTTAGCCATTTTGCCTGTGCTTTCACACATAAAGCATGTTTCCCATGAACATGTCAATATACAGATGATTTTATGAATTCCTTGGCTTTGATTTGTTATTATTATCATAGCAGTATCGATCCGGTCGAATCTCACTGTTGATGGTAACAGATTAGATTCAGAGCGTTTGTAGATCCATTAGTACTAGACAGTCAATTTTGTTCGCATGTTATATCCCTTCTCGTTAAACTTATTGGCTCAATGCTTTACACTGATTATATCCATCTAGCCGATGATGTTTCTTTATATTATGTATATCTGGGTGTATTGCACTTGTTATCATAAATCAATCATGACCCACAAGCATCACAATCCTTAATAGTCGATTTCTTCTATCGGCTATTTAGTCGATTCCCCTATTTGGCTACTCTCAAAGCAGCATACTTGGAACTATCTGGGCAAAACTAGCATGTTCCTCCCTAAATTACTGATAAGCTTTCTCTCCTTGTCAATTGTAGGTCAAATTGACTGGTCCTTTGTTGAAGCCAAGTAGATTTCTAGTCTGACTTCGCTCAGATCGTCTAGCTTGCTACATGTCAGGTGCATCGCCTCATTTTTGCGTCGACATGCGTTTTGGCACACCTAGTGGGACCACAATCGTCATGGCAGCTCACAACAACAGGGACATTCTTATGGTGCCTTATGAAGACTTACCTGATGAGGATAAAAGTGTCATTGGTAAAGCTATAGAGGAGTTTTAGAACAAGGGTTTGTTATCCTACACCAAGACACATGACAATAAAGTTATTAAAAATATCCACTACTAAGAGTTTTGATGCATGGACAGTCAGATACAGATGAAGCTAATGATAGGCATTTCTTTGTAGATACTATTAATGAAACATCCTCAATTTTCCTTGAAGGGAAAATCCACAGAATGAATTTTAATATGATAAAACCAAGAACTGATTCCTTCATATTATCATATTTCAGTCGATGTCACAGTCATACATCGTAAGATTACAAGAATACAAGATATTACATCACAGGGGAACACACCTATTACAGAGTTAATCTAGCAGAAGACTATCGAGTGAAGGCTCCTCCTTCACGAGTCATCATCAGAGTTGGCATAGTGCAGCATAGATTCCATCTCCAAACCAAACTTGAGCATAGGCACGAGACCTCCTAATCCTTCTAAAGTCAGCATCTCTGAGAAGCAGGAAATCTACACACTGCCAGATGTGTGCAGGCCATGGTCAGCACCGATGAGCTTTAGTGGAAAAAGATAAACAAGGGATCTGGCGATCCTAATATTTGGCTATGGTTTGCATTCTTAGCGCATGAGAAGTAAATAACAACAGTAATATAACAATAATATCCAATTTTTAACACATTCACCACCACACCATCCATATCCATCCACCAACCATCCTTCCCAAACCATCTCCACACCACCACACCATATCTCATCTCACCCACTCAGGTCAACTAGGCCAACTCCCTATCAGGCCTTGTCTCAATGGCCCACAGCCCCCAAGGCTCACTGACCAGAAAATACCCCAACCCTAGAGGGAGGAAAGAAGGACTCATCTCCTATCTAGTTTAAGCGAAACCTAGGAAAGGTCCATAGCCGACATAGGTCAGGCATATGTATCGATCCATCAACCAAACACTCTGCAGAGGTTTCACATACCCACAAGATAACCATCCTCGACGGTGCCCCGTCTAGGCAGATTCCGGCCGCTTGCTAGCCTAGAATGATGCCACCCTACCTCTCAGCCTTGGAACATCCCAAGTCTAGCCTAGGATGGCAGATACTGTGAGTCGTAGATAGAGCCGAGGCCCACCAGATGTCAAAAGCCGGGTCCACAAGGCCTCCTGAAGTCTCAGAAGGGTGTGGGGGAAACCGCGTGCACCCCGTACCTCCTTGCACATGTTCGCCTAGCAGTAGTGGCATCGCTCTACCAAGTAGTCCGACTGTCCCGCACCATATAGGGCGAGTGGGATGTAAGGATTCCCGGTGAGTCTGAGTACTAGTAAGTCCTTAGGGATTGACCAAGCCAGAATGTCTTCATCAGGGTTTCCATTTTACGTGCCACCATAGCACCTCTACCCCGGGCTCCACCTCTCCGAGGTTCACACCCAAGGCCACCTCCAATTACCATTTACCCACCACAGGTATTCCATATCCAAGTGCCTAGGTAGCACCACATGGCAAGACTTGCCCTAGGCTTATCGTTATTCCAGCTTGGTCGACACAACCCTCACTCACCACGCACCCAAGACATACGCAGCACGCTCACACACCACCAAGTCTGGCACCCATAGCCAAACCCTTCCTAGGGGGTTGACCACCAGCATCACATCCCCGATATAATGCAAAGTGGAGTTAATAATAAGTATAGTGGTGTAATATGCAAGCAAGCAGGCAAGTAAGCATATATAAGCGAGCAAATGTGCAAAGCAGGGTGACGTAGTAAAGTGGGTTGCATTAGGGTAATAATGGCTCAGGTAGTAGCATGCATCAAAGTACTATCAAAGGAATAATTATAAAGCGCTAGCAGTTCTAGATATTATGCAATGTCTAATAGGATTCTCTAAAAGAGGGTGCTGCCATGACACCTGTGATGTAGAGGTAGTAGTGGTACAATTCTCCATTTGTTGGTGTTCCATTAGCGGGTCACCTCCTCCTTTGTCGACTCCATTCTGCAGTACTTATCATTATCCATGCTCTCTTGGTCTGATCGCCAGCTACTCCGCTAAGCATCATGCAAGGCAAGAGAACACTCAACACCAAAAAGACGACAAGGCACAGGAAGATCCAATAACACCAATGAGACAATAAAAGATACACGGCTTGGCCCTCTCGGCGGTTGTCCGATTCCCTCGGGCCAAAGAAACATGAGTGGTGGTATGCTGAGCACAAGCTTAAGTCATGGCCAAGCCAGTATGGCTTTAGGATAGATGGTTTAAGCCAAAGCTTATCCATAGCAACACCACGACTCACGACCTTCAATCTGAGCATCATGGAAAGGATGGGAATCGGGGGATGGGCCCAATGAAGTAAGAATGATGGGATTCAACTCTTATAGTCTTATCCCGTGAGTCACTATTGGATATAAGAAGCAGACAAGAATGAATAACACTATTATGACTTGGCTCCAATGTACTTTGGCTCGTCCGCTATGGTAGAAAGCGGTAGCGCAAAGAGATTGGACAGCAACGGGTTCTCTCGATCCACACGACATAATAACATCGGGAGCCGAGAGGAGAGTTGCTCAGCAAATCAAAGAAGCGGGGGTTAGCTAGGCACATCCATGTCATGTTCTCAAACACATCTTTGGGAAAGATGGTCTTAGATGGCCGATCGGGTTGACATGCACGGGTCCGAGGTACGACATAGACTATAGCTTCGCTAACTAAAAAGAGATAGTCCGGTCTTTGATCCAATCACCATGGACAAGGTGGGATCGAACAAAGCGGGCTAATAGGGCAATAATAGCAAAGAATGGAGGTTTGCTCCTTCCAACACACATGCCTCGACAGAAGATAGGGCATCGGAAGGAGCGACTCACTAAAGAATACAAGTGCGCAAACCACTCATAGGGTACCTGACCTAGGTGCACTGGCACTAAGTCATCTCTCTAATTCATAACTGGTGCAGGTGGTCACCGTGAGAATCAAAGAAACGTGATGGTCGAACAGGGTACAAGCATACAAGGGCTTGTGCACGAAGAAGCAAAACAAAAGCGAAAGAGAGGCGTAGCTCCATGGTCATGGCGAGGAGAACTCGCGGCCACAAACTACACCAACTGAGTTGGCACCCATTGTTCCATGATTGTTATCTCTAGGTCATCTCCCATAGGACTTGGTCATGGAAGGCTCAAGGCAGTGCGGGTGATATCCAGCATCGATGTTAGTATCGACATCGAATCCATCACGACCATGTTCTAGGGCCGAAGGCAGGAGCTAACACTCGTGGTACTATGAAGTCAACTAAAAAGCGGGGGGGTCAAGTTACACTCAGCATCATGGTCATGGTAAGATGGATCCCGCGATTGTAACGTCCGAATGAGGTATGATCCCTCAGTCGGCTCAAAGGCTCGTCATACAGGTAACAACACCAACAATCAGCGATAAGAACCAAACACGACCAAAGATGAAACAACTCGACACGACTGCGGAGTAGCACATTCCATAGCGAGGGGGATGGGTAGACCTGCACAAGGGCACAGTGCAGACAGATATAGATAGATCAAGATCACGTATTGTAAGTGTACGAACGAGTATAAGAATGAGCAGGAAGGGGCATTCGTCGGTGTTGGGAATGGCATTCGACTAGGATTCAACTTCACGACAAAGATGAAGATGGCCAGAGGTAGTTGTGACTTGTCCCAGAGGGTTGTGGCTTCTTTGGGCTAGCTGAGGCCAGCTACGGCCTACTGTGGCTAGCTGTGGCTTACTACGGCTTGCTGTGGCTGACTGTGGCTGGCTACAAGTGGCTATGGTTGGCCAAAGGCTGGCTATGGCTGGCCGAGCATGGCAGCGACTGACTAAGATGTGCCTACTATTGTCATACATAGCTAGGATTAGTGATGAAGGCGTTTGGGTAGGCTAAGGACTCAACCAGCTAGGTGGCTAAGTGTGGTTGGCCAAGCTAGAGTTCATCGACGCGACCATGTCGAGCAAGACGGCCAGAGACAAGCGGGACATGCACGGCATGGCGGCGCCCTAGAGCGTGTCCACACCGGCGAGGTGGAGGGTAGTCGGGGTACTTGGGCTCCTCTTTGACCAGGGGCTAGAGCAAGGTGTGTCCCACATTGGGGCGAGGATGTTGAGGCCGTTCCTAATGCCTAGGTCTTCGTGGTAGGGCCAAAACAGAGCAGCGCCATGGCAGGGTTTGGCCATGGCGAGCGCGGTGGGCACAGGGCGGTGGCGCCGGTGTTCCTAAGCCTCCAGGGCTCAGCAAGGCATCTTCTTGGGCCGTGCGTGTGTAGTGCGTGTATGCGTGTGCAGAGGGGTTCTAGGGGTGCTCAACGGCCCTTCCTCTCAGAGCGAGGTGGCCAGAGCTGGTAGGGACGGTGATGCGGGCAGCGCTTCGGAAGCAGCCGCACCGGCACGGTGGCTACTGCCCAAGGCATCTAGGGCTTCAATGGCAAAAGGGGAGGTGCTTGGGGTGTTCCGAGGCATGGCCTACTCGACGGACAGGTCAAGGGCACTGCTGCAGCATGGTGTGTCCAGAACGCGGCGGCATCATAGTTGGCTATTGGCCACAACTTGACATGGTGGCGGCTACGTTCTTGGGCGTCACCGGCCTGGCAAGGCAGGGCCTTGGCCACGTATGTGGGTGCATGCGTGCGCATGTCTAGGGGCTTAGGTCCATGCAAAATGGTGCATCATCCAGGGATGCTCCAGTGTCCAGTGCCAGCATGAGGGTAGTGCCGGTGTCGAAGGCCAGGACAGGCAGGCAACAAGGGCATGAACAAAGGTGGGGGCTTGGGAGTCCAGTGCTCACCGTCAGGCTTGGCGCTGGGAATCCACGTGGTGCAGGCAGGGCCCGATGCAGGCAGATCATGTGGTGGTGGCCGGGTGCAGGGGAAGTAGACGGTCGGCGTCCCATGTAGCAGGGTGCTGCACGGTGTGGTGGTTGGGCGCGACATCATGCGAGGAAGCAGTGTCCATGGTCAGCAGAGCTGGATGGCACAAGGTGGAGCATGAGCTTGTGGCGGCCTACGGTGAGGACATGGACGATGTTGTGGCACAGTGCGAGGTCATCGACGTCATGGTGGAGCAGCTCGTGGTCGTCGTGCTGGTGGTGCGGCATGGGGGCAGAGCACACGGTCGCTGGTGGCGTGGCTAGCTTGATGTCACGACATGGACACAGTGCCGCGCCCTGGGGTCATGGCTAGCGGCAGCTGCTCAGCGTGGGCAGAGGCGGGCTCCCGGTGACAACGAGGCCGAGCGCCGCGGTGGCAAGCAGCGGCTCTGGCGTGGCGAGGTGGCATGGACATGGTGGCTAGAGTGGAGGGCAAGGGCGCGGATGGTAGTGACAGTGGCATGGCTTGGCTAGGCGGGGTCACTGGTGGTGTGGCCCTCTGCCATGGATGAGCAGAGAAGAGGGAGAGAGAGGTGGCGGCGGCGGCTACAGGGAGTCTGGGAGAGGCGTCGGCTGGTGTGGCTTTTATAGCGCGAGGGTTAGGGCTTCTAGGGGGTGCCGATGATTCTCGGCGTCCATGCATAGGTAGGGACATGCGGCGTGCATCAAGCGGCATGGAAGTCGGGGCACTATCGGGATGCACGCGCGGGAGCGGGCGTTGCGAGCGGCGGCGGCGGGGTCTGGGAGTTGGGCGCTGCCCTAGGGTTTAGGAGCCTAGGGGCTTCGATTGTTGGCTAGGCTGGGTCGTGCAATGGCAGTGGCCTGGTTGGGCTAAGGCGCTGGTGGGGTGGGCCAAAGGGAGGAGAGAGGGGTAGGCTGGGCTGCTGCGCCGGTTGGGCCAAGCAGGCCACGTGCGCACGAGCGGGCCAGAAGGGAGGAGTGGCAAGCTGGGCCGAGGGCGAGCGGGCTGGCGGGGTAGGCTAGGCCACGGCTTCGAGTGGGAGAGGCTGGCTGGCCTGCTGGCTCCTTGGCCTATTTTGGCCATTTCTTTTCCCCCTACCATTTCCTTCCTCTTCTGTTTCTATTTCCTATTTTCTAAATAAACTAAGGCTCGTGTATTGTATACAGGTGTCGCCAACTTGTACACCTCCTAGTGGGGTCCACTAGAGGTCAACTAGGGGTAGTGGGGTCCATGTCAAGGGTTGGCAACTCATGGGCATTGAGTTGATAAAGATAGTTGGTTGATTATAGAAATTAGGTCAAGGGTTCATGAGAGATTCCAAAAGGAGTCAAAAGGATTCGCTACGGACTTGTGCTCTCCAACACAAAACCCTAAACCAAATAAGGAACTCTGGCAAGCTCCTACAAGCATCACTATGTATGCAACAATTTATTTATAAATTGTTCTTTGTTTGTCCTAGCATCTACATGCTTCACATATTGTAGGAAAAATTTTAAAAAGTTCGTATTTTTTACTTCTCCAAAAACCCGGGTTGTTACAATTAACAAATTTGTTCATGATGCCATGTTGAATCATAATACAACTTTTTTGAACACATTCCACAATACCATGAAGGAGGTGTTTCATGGATACCCAATTCATCATATTAGACTAGCTTATTACAACATCCCATATCTATCGACTCAAGAGACTAATTAAGCTAGTACTAGCCATCAAGAAGTAGCACGAGATGGCAATGATGATGTCCAGGTAGTTCAGAGCTCATCTGAGCAAGTTCAGGGTGCTACTACTAGTCAAATACAGTATAATCCTAGATCATCAGTGCAGCATGTGCAACAACTGATGGGACAAGTTCAGAATCAAATGGGTAATTTTGGCACTTTGGGCCAAATACCACCATCGTCTAAAAAAATAGCACCATCAGTTCAAAGGATTCGTAGAGATATAGATCCCAACATTTACAATTAGAGACTTCAAGCAGCAAATAAAAAATGGACCCACCAGATAGAGATTCCATAAGGATATTATTATGGCACAACCTTCATATGATTCGAAATCCAAGGTATCAAGGTACCCAAAATTTTAATTCGTGGATGTGTCAGCAATTGCAAAGAAATCCAAATTCAAATGCTGATGAGTTGTTGCTCAGAGTAACTAAAATGATGAAAAATTAGTTCAGTTTAAAACCAAAAGGGCAGACCTTTTTGTACAAACATCCATATCCCGAGTGGTATGATTTGGTTGCTCTTCCTACAAATTACAAGCTTCTAGAATTTGCTAAGTTCACTGGTCAAGATAGGACAAGTATAATAGAACATGTCAGTTGGTATCTTACTCAGTTGGGTGAAGCATCCATTGAAGAAGCTCATCGAGTTCATTTATTCTCTTTTCCCTGTCAGGACCAACTTTTACCTGATTTTCATCGTTACCAGTTAATTCTATTGCCAATTGGACTGACATGGAGAAGAAATTTCATACATATTTCTATATTGGGATAGGAGAAAGGAAAATCATAGATTTGATGACCATAAGGCAAAGAACTAATGAATCGGGTGCTGACTTTCTTTAGAGGTTCTGAGAAACAAGAAATTTGTCCTTTTCATTAAATCTGACTGATGATCAGCTAGCTGCTTTGGTAGTTCAAGGAATGTTGCCAACATGGAGAGAAAAACTACTTGGGCAAGAGTTTGACAATTTAGGTCAGTTGGCTCAATGGGTAGAAGCACTTAATAGCCAATTCTAGAATATGCACAGAGATACCCGATTCTAGAAGAATGTCGTAATTGCTAAAGCTTATAATCCATATTTAGTTGATGATGATAGTGAGGATGATGAAGAAGAGGAGATTGTTGTAGCTGAATGCAATTGTGGTAAGAAGATAGTGATGGTGCCAAATCCTTAGGGAAAAGGAGTTGAAGAAAGCTATGATTTTGACGTCACAAAATCAGACAAGCTCTTTGATTTCTTGCTTGAGAGAGGACATATCAAATTACTCGCCAATCATGTTTTGTTACATCCTAATCAGTTGACGAATAAGAATTTCTACAAATTTCATAACACTACTTCTCATTCTACTAATGAGGGCAGAATTTTCCAGCAACATATATAGAGGGCTATTCAGCAAGGGAAGCTTAAATTTGATACACCTCGGAAGATGAAAGTTGATGATAATCCTTTCCCAAAAGTTTAGAATATGGTTGATGCTAGGTTGCTCAAAGGGAAGACTAAAGTCCTAACATCAACTAGGGCAAAAGAAACTAGAATAGTTGATCCAGAGATGCAAATATCGGCTAATGAATATAGGAAATTAAAAGGCATCATCACCAACAGAAGAGCCGATATGAGCAGAGAGAGACATCAAGAAGCGGGGCGATGAGGCCGTGTGTTACATCTCGAATTTTGTTAAATAAATGGCAATGGTAGAAAGAAAAGGATTATCAACATTAGTTAGAAGAGAAAGAATACCAGCGTCAACAAGAAGAGGACAGGTATGAAAGAAAACAAGCTAAATCACATTGGAATTGTCCTTTCTTCAGACATTATTGGAATAAAGGTTTGAAATTGCCTACTAGAAATAATTGCCCATAGTGTAGTGAACAGTATTTGGAGTTTAGGCAATCTCAAGCCAACCGCTGGTCTATCCATGCTCGAATCGAGTATCATCAAGATAATATGGATCGGCGCTTAAAAAATAGAAGTGTTCATGATCGGTTTGTGTGGGGGATATACCCCCGGGTACCACAAGATGGTGCATGGGCCGCACCATCTGAGGTGGCCCAGCCTGTAAGATCGAGGCGTGCACAGCAAGATTACAAGTTGTACTAGATATTGTAATAGTACCAAATAGGATACTTTACTTGTAACCCTCCTCCTCTAGACTATATAAGGAGAGGCAGGGGTTCCCCTCAGGGAGGACAACAGATCTCACCCCAGATCAATACAAATAACAAAGCACAGGATGTAGGGTTTTACGCCACACTAGCGGCCTGAACCTATATAAATCTTGTGTCTTGTGCCTCTATAACCATCTGGTTCCTGATTACATGCACCATCTACCGATAATCACCACCACGGGCACCCCCTCGGTGGACTGCTGACCATATTTCGTCGATAGTGGCGCGCCAGGTAGGGGGTGTGTGTGCTAATCCATGGCGAACCAGGTGGCATATATACCTCAAGATCAACGACGTCGGTGGTGACCCGACGTCCCTCGACATTGTGCATCATGGTCTGCTTCCGTCGCCGATGACCTTAGACTCAGCGTCACGAAGTGACTCATGGCTGCGCGCAACAGGACTTGGAGTCCTACGTCAACACATCTCCAGCAACAATTAGATGTATCAAACACAAAGATTGTTGGGGCCGGCCATGGATGTCTTCATGCTCGGCATCCTTCATCGCCATGGCTCCATGTGGCAATGATGGCACCAAACGCTGCTGATTGCAAGCCAATAAGGAAAGAGCAAGATTGAAAAAGGCATGCAGGATAATCATGCATGTACGTGTGCATGCTTCACATATAGAACAATCCAGCTTGCTGTGCACGTGAGGTACTGCTACTACGGGTTAGCTCAGTTTCCTGGACTCCGCCAAGATCATCACCAGGATCAACAATTCATCTTAAGTACCACCCGGACATCATGCCGCGGCCGTCTAGAGGCATAAGGATGACATCACCTGGACTACTCGCTTCGACCACCTCGACCACCAGACCACGTCCCGAGCAGCTCTGCCAAGCTTCGACCATGGACCACGTCGACCACGTCCCGAGCAGCTCCGCCGAGCTCCAACCACGGACCATGTCGACCACGTCCCGAGTGGCTCCACCGAGTTCCGACCACGTTGACCACCAAACCATGTCGCAATGATGATCGCCGTGAAGAACGGCGCTATGACAACCATGACCACCGTCACAACAGGCTGAAAAGCTTGAGGACCGGACAACTTCATCGCCACCGACCAGATTTCTATCAAAGATAAGTACACTTCTAATATTTATATTTAACACAATTTTCATTATGACATTTCTCCACAACATCCTTGTCATGATTATTCTTCAAATAACGTTTGTCCATGTATACAATCTTAAATATAACATACAGCTATACTTAATGCAAATCCTCGACCAGTCATGTTGACGCTCGATGCCTCTAGAAAAGGCCCTGTCTCCGGCTCCTCCCTACACGTGCATGAGCGTCTGCCCTCTACGTTATGGGTGGTTGGCAGCGGCTCCTTAGTGACGCTTTGTTCTTCCTACACGTGCACAAGCTCCGCGCCTCGCGTTATGGTTAACGGGCTAGCTAGGGTTGGAGACTCAGCTACATACTAACTGGTCGGGCGGTTTATATTAAGTATAAACACAAACTTCATATTAACACTGATGTTTACAAAGCACCAACTGCTTTATCACATCATGCTCATTTGCAAATGACTACTGAGCGTCATACGCTATTTCTTCACTGTTGATTTTTCTCCTTCAAATATTATTTTGTACATCATATACTACCGTTCTATATATTTATATTGTAGGGATCTCGAGCTACGCTCGGGGACTTTGCCGTTCGCCCTCGACCTGTGATCGGGGACTGGCTCGACAACTCTCTGACCATAGCTCGGGGACTTTGCCGCTCGCCCCTCAACCTGTGCTCAGGGACTGCCTTGACAACTCTCCGACCATAGCTCAGGGACTTCGTCACTCACTGCTCGACCTACGCTCGGGGACTGCCTTGATCACTCTCCGACCATAGCTTGGGGACTTTGTCGCTCACTTCTCGACCTACGCTCGAGGATTGCCTTGATCACTCTCCGACCACAGCTCAGGGACTTCATCGCTCATTTCTTGACCTACGCTCGGGGACTGCCTCGATCACTCTCCAACCACAGCTCGGGGACTTCATCGCTCGCTTCTTCGACCTACGCTCAGGGGACTTGCCTCGATCACTCTCCGACCACAGCTCGGGGACTTCATCGCTCGCTTCTCGACCTACGCTCAGGGACTGCCTCGATCACTCTCCGACCACAGCTCGAGGACTTCGTCGCTCGCTTCTCGACCTACGCTCGAGGACTGCCTCGATCACTCTCCGACCACAGCTCGGGGACTTTGCGTCTCAACTACATGCGACTGGCGACTCGCATATAGTTGGGATATTCTTTCTCGTTTAGACCTTTCTACAAGGCTCATACCTCACCTTCCAGCAAGCTCGGGGACTACATCAGTATGATGCACCTACCGGTGCATCTCGTATCGCCTGTACGACGATTGCATTCTCAACTTAACTGGGAATTCTTTTTAGACCCTAGCACCATGTGCCTATGTCACCTACTACCAGGCTCAAGGACCAAGTGGGCACACTTTACCTTGCTATGAATGTGTTTGTTTTTCGACTACTACGCCTCTAATGATCAAGGACGCTACGCTTCAAGACGCACTTACATTTCTTTTCAAAAATACAAGTGGGCACACTTCCTAGGACAGAAATCTTTTTCTTTCTTTTTAAGAGCACCATACATTCTTCGGACAACCTACTTCTCCGGCAACAACGGTGGTCGGAGATGTCAAGAACTCAAGCCTCACTGTTCGGAGAAGGTTAAAATGGCGTGTCGCATCAGAATACATGGCGCTTGGGGATTAGCTGTGGGGGATATACCCCCGGGTACCACAAGATGGTACATGGGCCGCACCATCCGAGGTGGCTCAGCCTATAAGATTGAGGCATGCACAGCAAGATTAAAAGTTGTACTAGATATTGTAATAGTACCAAATATGATACTTTACTTGTAACCCTCCTCCAGACTATATAAGGAGAGGTAGGGGTCCCCCTTAGGGAGGACAACACATCTCACCCCAGATCAATACAAATAACAGAGCACAGGACGTAGGGTTTTACGCCACACTAGCGGCCTGAACCTGTATAAATCTTATGTCTTGTGCCTCTGTAACCATCTGGTTCCTGATTACACGCACCGTCTACCGATAATCTACCACCACAGGCACCCCCCTCGGTGGACTACCTGACCATATTTTCATTGATAGTTTGGGAAGCGAGTTGTTGATCAAAATTGGGCTGCTTATGAAGAGAAAGGTGATGAGGAATAGTATGTTTGGTAGGAAGGGCAATGGTGTCCACAAGGTTTAACAAGAAGTTAGAAAAGAAGGGTACAATGCCTAAGGAATAGAGAGCTAGAACAGGCTCAGAAATCTGGTAAACCTCAAGTATGGTGTGCTAAACAAACAACCGATAAGGGTCAACCATCGGCTAATATTCAAATGGCTTTTCTTTTGCCATCAGAATTTAGAGCTCTAGTAGATCAAGAAGTCTATTCAGGTTTTGATGAATCTGAAAATGAGGAGATAGTTGCCAAGTTGACAGTGATACAACAAGCTATATTTGATAAGCCAGTCAAGCATCGGCACTTAAAGGCTTTATATTGTAAAAGGTTTTGTTGATGGGAAGCCAATGAGCAAAATGTTGGTGGATGGAGGTGCTTTTGTTAATCTTATGCCTTATACTACTTTTCGCAAGCTTGGTAAGGGACCAAGAGATTTGATTGAGACTAACATGATGCTTAAGGATTTTGAGGGTAATGCATCCAAGACCAGGGGGCAATATACATTGAATTGACAATTGGAAGTAAGACTTTGCTCACTACATTCTTTGTCATTGATGGAAAGGGTTCATACAGTTGACTCCTTGGTCAGTGATTGGATTCATGCAAATTGTTGTGTACCATCAACTATGCATCAATGCTTGATTTAGTGGCATTGAGATGATGTTGAGCTGGTTCATGCTGATGATTCTATGAGCATAGCAACAGCTGACCCAATGTATTGGGAACTATAAGATTTCGAGTGTTTTTCTAGCAAGCTATGGGAAGGAGGCTTCATTAAGATTAATGATGAAAGCCAACAGCCGATCCAAGCAGTCGGCTTTGAGAGTTTGTTTTAATGGATAATCCAATAGATGGTACAGATGGTAAATTAGGACATGGCTTTACATCGGCCGATGAGTTAGAGGAGATAGATATTGGTCCTGTAGATAGGCCTAGGCCAATGTATGTAAGTGCTAAGTTGGATCCTGAGTATAAGCAAGAGTTGATAGATTTATTAAAGGAATTTAAAGATTATTTTGCTTGGGAATATTATGAGATGCCGGGTCTAGATCGATCAATTGTCGAACATCAGTTGCCAATCAAACCTAGATATCGGCCATTTAAACAAGCTCCGAGGAGATTTAACCCAAATGTTTTTGATGATATCAAAAAGGAGACTGAAAGGTTACTAGAAGTAAAATTTATCCCACCATGCCATTATGCAGAGTGGATATCGAGTGTTGTTCTTGTGTATAAGAAAAATGGGAGTTAAGAGTTTGCATTGATTTTAGAGATCTGAACAAGGCTACACCCATGATGGTTATCCGATGACAATAGCCGATATGTCGGTAGATGCAGTAGCCGGGCACAAGGTCATTACTTTTATGGACGACAATGTAGGACATAATCAAATTTTTATGGCTAAGGAAGACATAGCAAAAAATAGTTTTTAGGTGCCCTGGCGCAATCGGCTTATTTGAATGGGTTGTGGTGACCTTTGGTTTGAAGAATGTTGCTGCAACTTATTAGATGTTAATGAATTATATTTTTCATAAGTTGATCGGTAGGATTGTTGAAATCTATATTGATGATGTGATGGTGAAATCCAAAGGGTACAAAGAAAATCTAGCTAATTTACGGGAGACTTTGGAGTGCACAAAAAAACATGGTTTAAAGATGAATCCTAATAAATGTGCCTTTAGAGTATGAGATGGACAATTTTTGGGTTTTATGGCCCACGAGAGAGGATTTGAATTTGGTCAAAAAAGTATGAGAGCAATTGATGAGGCAATACCCCCGACTACTAAAATAGAGTTACAATCTTTGCTTGGTAAGATTAATTTTATCAGAAGGTTTATTTCAAATTCTTCAGAAAGGGTTCTGCCATTTTCTCCTTTGTTGAAGTTGAAAAATGATCAAGAATTTAAATGGGGTGACATACAACAAAAGGCATTTGAGGAGATAAAATAATATATGAAATGTCCACCTTTGCTGGTCCCTCCTTAGCAAGGTAAACCTTTTAAATTGTACTGTATTGGCCGATAGCCAAACAATTGGATCGACTGTTAATGCAAGAGTTTGAAGGAAAAGAACTGAGTTGTTTTCTATTTAAGTAGAAGGCTTTTGGATCCAGAAACAAGATATTCTCCTATTGAAAATTTATGCTTATGCTTATATTTCTCTTGCACAAAGTTGCGACATTACTTGTTATCGGCTAAGTGTATAGTTGTGTCTAAGGTTGATGTGATCAAGAACCTGTTATCAATGCCAATATTAAATGGGAGAACGAGAAAGTGGATTCTTGCATTATTAGAATTTGACTTGAGGTACAAATCAGCTAAAGCAGTCAAGGGGCAAGTAATAGCCGGTTTTATTACTCAGCGTCATAAACCAAGTATTGGCTATGTAGAACTGATACCTTAGACATTGTTCTTTGATGGATCATCGTGCAAGCAAAGTGGTGGCATTGGTATTATTATTGTTTCACCTTAGGGGGCAAGTTTTGAGTTTGCTTTTCCAATTAAACCACTGACTACCAACAATCAAGTAGAATATGAAGCTATTCTTAAGGGACTTCAACTTCTTCATGAAGTAAAGGTGGAGTCAGTTGAGGTATTTGGAGATTCACAATTAGTTATTAATCAGTTGATCGGTCTATATGAATGTAAAGATGATATTCTAAGGGGATACTATGATGAATGCCAGAGGTTACTCAAGGAGTTTCCCCATATTTCTCTTCAGCATATTCCAAGAGCATAGAATCAAGAGGCTAATCGGTTAGCTCAGAGTGTGTCTAGTTATCGAGTGTTTCAAGAAATCTTAAGCAATGAAACCTTGACTAATGATTGGAGAGTCGAAATAGCCTGATTATCTTAAGAATCCATCATAGAAAGTTACCATGAAACTTAGGTATAAATTGACTAAGTATGTTTTGTTAGATGATCAGCTATATTACAAGACTAGTGGATGGGGTGTTGCTTAAATGCTTAGATCAGGAAGAACCTAAATTGTTGATGGGTGAAGTAGCATGAAGGGATATGTGGAGCTCATCAATCGGCTTATAAGATGAAATGGATTATTCATCAGGTCTGGATATTTCTGGTCAACAATACTAGAAGATTGTTTTGAATATTACAAGGGGTGTCAGGATTGTCAATGTTTTGGTAATGTTCAGAAATCACCTGCATCAGCTATGAATCCAATAATTAAACCATGGCCATTTCGAGGTTAGGGAATTGATTTAATTGGCCAGATTTTTCCACCTTCAAGTAAAGGACATAAGTTTATATTGGTAGCAACAAATTACTTTACCAAGTGGGTTGAGGCAATTTCTTTAAAGATGGTAACCTCAAAGAATATGGTTGATTTTGTCAAGGAACATATTGTGTATCATTTTGGAATTCCTCAAACTATTACTACTGATTAGGGGACAATGTTCACATTAGAAGAGTTCAGAGATGTTGCTGTTAGTATGGGAATTAAGTTATTAAATTCTTCTCCTTACTATGCTTAGGCTAATGGTCAGGCAAAGACGTCCAATCAAATTATGATTAAGTTGATTAAGAAAAAGATCGAAGAGCAGCCAAGGAAGTGGTGCTTAACGCTTAACTGAGGTATTATGGACATACGGGATGGCTTGCCATGGATCAATTAAAACATCACCTTTTGAGCTAGTATATGGGCATAATGCAGTCCTTCCTTGGGAAATCTAGACTAGATCAAGACGTGTTACATTACAGAATGATTTATCAGCCAAAGTCTGCAAGAATCTAATGATGGATGATTTAGAGGACTTAAGTTGCCATAGGCTACGTGCTCTTGAGAATATTGAAGCCAATAAGCTAAGGATTGTGAAGTATTACAATAAGAAGGTCAAGAGCAAACAATTTTCTGAGGGAGACTTGGTCTAGAAAGTGAAATTATCGATCGGGTCAAGAGATAGCAAATTCGGCAAATGGTCACCTAGCTGGGAAGGACCTTATCAGATTAGTCAATGTGTGCCTAGCAATGATTATATTTTGGAAACATTAGAAGGGAGAGAAGAGTTTGACAGAGCAATCAATGGAAAATATTTGAAGAAGTATTATCCTAGCGTCTGGTTTAATGATTTATAGCCAATTTGTTAGTCGTCGGCTCTAATAGCCAATATTGAAGGGTATTGCCTCTAGCACAAAAACAGAAGAGTTAACCCTAAGGGAAAAACCGATACGACATGTACTACCTATAGAGCAAAAACACACAAAGACATTCGTATCATGTTGCATTCACAGTGACACATTCATAAGAAACAAAAGTTTTTTTGATCAGTTTGCCCCTAAGTACAAACTAATAAAAGACATTATTTATCACATCCTGGGCGGATATGATGTCCACGATGGCCTCCACTGCATCGTCGAAGTCTTCGATTAACTCCTCGTGTAGATCAGCGTTGACGCCAATCAGGAAGTTGGTCTCCATGGTGCAGAGCTCGTACCTGGTCTGGACCTGCGCCGTAGCTAGGGCCACCGACATGCCATGGTGAACGCCATGAAGGGTGATCTCCTGGACACGCACCGAGACGTCATGAAGGCAGGGTTTTGATGAAGGGGCCCTAGGCATTAACGACTGCTATAGCCACATTCACCGCTAGTTGGAGGTTCTCCAACTAGACCATCAGGGCTAGCAATCACAAGAATAAATGGGTTGTCAGAACAGAAGCAAAGGAAGTGAGAATGGAGGTTTTCTTGGAGTTCATCTTACTCACCACCATGGCATCGGACTCAGCCAGCCATGCCCAAGTAGCAGCTGGCCTCTTCCTTGGCGGCAAGGAGGATGGCTTGAGAGGCCCCAAGATGGATCTCAAGTAGACCTATTCTCTCGAGTTGCCTCAGAGTAATGGTCCTAGGCCACCCTCCACTCCTAGAGGAAACACCGGGCATCATCGCCGTTGTAGGAGTCAGAGGAGTCCGATGACTAGAATGCTTGTCGACAACAACAGACATGGCGGAAAAATGCTCATTAGCCCTAGGAGGAAGTGGTTGGAGGCTATCATTTAAGATGAACCTATAAATGGGTTAGAAGGATTCATTGCCATTAAGCAGAAAATGTTGGTCTTACCTCATACGGCAGCTGGCGCTGGCTCATCGGCAGGTTCTCCTTTGGAACCTCCTCTGTTGCGTGCTTGCCAGCGGTTGTCCTCGTCAGCCGTGGATTTTGTTTGGATCTATGGAGAGGATGAAGAAACAGCTACAGGGTTGGTGAAGGCAGAGAAGCATAGAGAACAAAAGCAATTGCGAGATGTGTGTTTGAGGCTAGGGCCCTTGGATGGTATCTATAGCTATGAAATGAAGTGGTGGATATCTCAAAATAAGCAAAGGCAAGCCCAATTAATGGAAGAGGAAGCACTTGTTTTGCTAGTACCGAGGGGAAACACGGTGATTGATGATCGAGAAGGAATTTGAAAGGTTTTACCGTGAGAGCCATTTTTAGATTTAATCGAGTCAGATTGAATCAAAAATCAAAATCAGGCTAATCTGAAATGGCTATTCTAGTGAGCCTCGAGGATACACACAATAGGCTAAAATAACTGCTCTCCTTACAAACTGGTGTGTGGGCATGTAGCCAGTTCTTCCTTGGAAAAATTAGAGCTAAATTGCGGCATATTAGAAGTTGAAAGAGCTTAACAACCGATGATTACAAGGTTTTGATTGTGATCAGCTTCACAGCTTTTACAAAACATGAGGCCAAGGCAAAAAGGGAGGTCACTTCAATCGATAGGATTATTAGCTAGCTTCTCCTACTACAGACTAAGAGCCGAGGAACACTTTGTTCATAGTGTCTTCAGCCTAGGAAGCAAAGGCTATAAAGTTGGCAGTGTTGAAGAAGTCATTGACCAGGTGTTCGTGGTCCTTAGGATGGTCAGTGGCTAGAAAACCATGGGGACGAAGTCAAAGCTTGTGACCAGAGCGGGCTTGTGCAATAGCCAATGCCATGGCAGTGCCATGATGAACACCATGAAGGGTAGCTTCTCTGATGCGGTTTGGGACATCGTACAGTCGAACCACCAACACTGGCGCCCCTGGCATTGACAAATCCTACTACATACTCTATAGCTGATCGAAAGCTTTCCAATTGGGCTGATAAGTCTAAAAGGATTCAAATAAGGGATAGTCAAGATCTTGAAGGCAAAAAGAATAGAGAATTGTGGTGGATATCTCACCCATGATTCTAGCCTTGGCCTCGGCCAACCTCGCTTGAGTGGAGTCGGCCCTTTGTTTCAAGATGGTGAGAGTGTCCTATAGCACGTTCAGATGAAAGTCCATCCACCCAAGATCATAGGTTGCATTGGAGTACCAAGCTCGAGCCTCATCCCTCTCTTGAAGGAGCCAACAAATGGTGTCACCATGAGGATCGGCGGACATGATTGAAGGCCCCACAAGGAATACTACCCATGTGCCACTAGGGCCATATTGTGCCAGGAAGTAGACCATAGTTCAGGTTAGGTTAGTAGAAGAAAAGATCAAATCAATCTAAACATAAGGGGTTGTAGGACAATGATCATCCTTACTCCTAGTGATGAAGACACTATTGTGGTGGCACAAACTCATCAAGGGCCTCTTTCAGTAGACCTCTTGCCTTTCTCCATATCTTCAAGCCTATTAGAAAGCAAACCACACCAAAGACACAGAAGGTTTGGGACAAAGCAGATTGGTTTTTTGATTCACAGCCATGGCCCACATATATAGCCCAGGAAATGAGAAGATAGACTTTGTCGGGGTTATAGAATTAAACTTAGTTATGGAAATGGATCAACACTCTAGAAATTTAGGGAATGGTTCATGGAAGCACAACGGATTCAGACTTATTGCTTCCATAATTACAGATGCCGTGGGATTGATATAAAGAGTTTACATTAACCAACTGTTCGACCCACTAGGACTTCATTGGATTGAAGGGAGTCCAGATCCCACAAGGCCAAAGGGCATCATGGACCAAGTCATATTAGCCCAATCATGGAAGTAGCATTAGGGGAGAAAGGAGACCGACCTGCTACGAGGATGCCCATATATCCCACTGATTTCTCGGCATGAGCCTTTGATAGAGCAAACAAGGTGAAGGTGTCCATACATTTGAACCATTGCAAACACTAGAACAACTCTGTGCTGATGGTGAGAAGACTCAGGTGATATCACAAGAATTCTTCTAACTGCAGCAACTAATCCTCTTGCTCAACAAGGCAGCTAAAATGAGCGACACAATCGCCCTATGCACAAGAATTCTTCTAACCACTCCACATCCTCATAGTAAGGGATGAGACCACTGGAGGGTCTAGTAAAGCCAAGGGCACTCAAGGAGGCAAGCAGAAGAGAAACATAACTGAGTTATTGGGTTGCTCTCGCCAGAGTCGGATAGGCATTTATAGTCGGTCTGGAAGACTGAATCCTAAGCGCCCGTGAAGCAATAGTGCTCTTGTGAAGCTTTAAGCAGGCAAGGACATTGGGGAAGGTGATAGATAGTAGGCCCCTAGATCAAGGTTCTCTACCCATGACTATGGACCTATCGGGGGTACAGACATGGTAATTTTGGAATAAAATTATTTTTATCCCAAAATTGGGGGGCATGTGTTTACACCAAAATTTAGCAGAGAGAGCATGGGGACTTGAAGCTTCTAAGATTGCATCATCAAGGAATTGATCAGATGTGAATCGATATTGGCTGGTTTTGATGCAGTGTTAGAATCAGGCTATTTTATAGATGATGTCAGCAAACATCATCAATGGACTACGTATGGATGGCGTCGGGGGGAAAATATATCAGGACTCTACAAAAAGGAAAATATTAGGGTCCAAGTTATTTTTAAGTTAGGAATGTTTTCTTTTGTTCCAAAAATTGTAATGAGTCGTAATCGAGTATGATTCATGTTTAGGTTCCAGGAATAAATATTGGACCCCTGGTCGTTGTAAAAATCAAGTCAATCAATCAATACAATACAATTACTTTCCCGGCTTTACGCCAACCCTTAGGAGTAGGAGTACTATAGATCTCGACGAGTTCTTCAACAAGCAGGGCTGCATCGACTGATCTACCTCTGGCTTGTCTATGAGTACCATCATGACTTGTATTATACTTGTAAAGCTGCATCAGCTGATTAATCTTTTACGAGTATAATATAAGTTAGTTATGGATCGGTATCATTATTTGTAAGGCAGCATCAGCTGATTGACCTCTTACGAATCATAATATAGATCTAAGTTATCGATGTTGTGTTAAATAACTTGTTGTTTAATACAATATCACTAGTTATCGAATCTACTAAGGTTAGTAAGATTTTACTTGCTATTTTTGGTTGATTCACCAGTTATCGATCTTATTATAATTAATGTCCCATTAATCATAACTAATCATCTAATTGAGATAGAAATAGATCGGCATCATATCATCATAATTGGTTGTCTTCTAGTCTAGGTCACGCTTTGAATCTTGTAAGTGATGGCTTAATTCTGCTAGATCGACTGTTTTATCTCTATTCCAATTAGACATAGTGTGCATTCAAAGACATGTTTCAATCTTGAATAAACTCACTAGTTAATGAGATCTAATCTAATGAAACAACCATAGCTACATTGACTCAGTCGACCCTCACTAGGTAAGACTTTGGATTGAAGATTATTGACTAGTGGTTTTGTTCATGATCAAGATATGTACTCTATTAGTTTGCTATGCATGCATCGACTATTTTAGCCGATTCGCCTGTGCTTTCACACATATAGCATGTTTCCCATGAACCTATCAATATACAGATGGTTTTATGAATTCTTTGTCTTTGGTTTGTTATTATTATCATAGCTATATCGATCTAGTCGAACTCACTGTTGATGGTAATAGATTAGATTCAGAGTGTTTGTAGATCTATTTGTACTAGATAGTCAATTTGTTCGCATGTTATATCCCTTCTCATTAAACTTATCAGCTCAATGCTTTACACTGGTTATATCCATCTAGCTTATGATGTTTCTTTATATTACTTATATCTAGGTGTACTGTACTTGTTATCATAAATCAATCATGACCCACGAGCATCAGAGTCCTTAACACTCAATTTCTTCTCGTATCGTCTATTTAGTCGATTCCCTTATTTGGCTGCTCTAGAAGCAGCATACTTGGAACTGTGTGGGCAAAACCGGCATGTTCCACCCTAAATTACTGATAAGCTTTCTCTCCTTGACAATTGCAGGTCAAATTGACTGGCACACCTTTGGGATTTCTAGGATCGACTGGTCCTGTGTTGAAGCCAAGCAGATCTCCGGGCTAACTTCGCTCTGATCGTTCGGCTTGCTGCGTGTTAGGCAGCATCACCATGTTTTCGTGGCGACAACTGTTTGAAATCTCTGATTAAAAATATTAGGATCTATATCTCTACGAATCCTTGGAATCAATGGTGCTATTTTTTGAGCCGACGGTGGTATTTGGCCTGATGTACCAAAATTAACCATCTGATTCTAAACTTGCCCTGTCGGCTGTTGCACATGCTGCACTGATGATCCAGGATTATATTGCATTTGATTAATAGTAGCACCCTGAATTTGCTCAAACAAATTTTGAATTGCCTAGGCATCATCACACTAAGATAGTGCTGCTTCTTGATGGCTAGTAGTGGCTTGATTAGTCCCCTGAGTCAACAGATGTGGAATATTGTAATAAATCGGTCCACAATCATGTGGAAATCCATGAAACACCTCCTTCATAGTGTTGTGGAATGTATTCAAGAAAGTTGTATTATGATTCAGCACTGCATCATGAACAAATTTGTTGACAGCTTCTACAAAGAAACACCTATCATCAGCTTCGTCTGTATCTAACTGTCCATACATCAAAACTCTCGGCAGTGGATATTTCTGTACAACTTTATTGCCATGTGTTTTGGTGTATGACAACAAACACTTGTTCTAAAACTCCTCCATAGCCTTACCAATGACATCTTTATCCTCATCTAGCAAGTCTTCATAAGGTACCATAAGAATGTTCTTGTTATTGTGAACCGCCATGACAATTGGGGTTCCACTAAGCATGCCAAAAAGTGCGTTGACACAAAAATGTGGCAATGTGATCAACACACAGCAAGCCAGAAGATCTGAGTGGAATGAGACCACAGATCTGCTTGGCTTCAACATAGAACCAGCCAATTCTGAAAACCCAACGACGTGCCAGTCAATTTGACCTGCAATTGATAAGGAGAGAAAATCTTCTTAGTAATTTAAGGTGGAACATATTGGTGTTGCACCAAACTAGTTCCAAATGTATGGCTAGATAGCTGATTCAATGAGGCTATCGACTAAATAGTCGATATCCAGCGTATCCATGAAATGAAGATCTTTAAATCAAGGATTATCGGCTAATATTAAATGATAGTGATACGAATCAAAATAATCGATGCTCATAGGAACATCCGAAAGCATCATCGGCTAAATAGAACATGATCGATATAAAGCGTCGAGCTAATAAGTCTGATGAAAAAAAGTATAACATGCGAACAAATCGACTGTCTAATATAAATGAATCCACAAATAGTTTTGAGTCCAATCTAGTTATCATCAATAGTGAGGTTCGATCAGGATCGATGTAGCTATGATAATGATAATAAACTAAAGCTAAAGAATCTATAAAACCATCTATATGTTGACAGATTCATGAAAACATGCTATATGCGTGAGAGTATAGGCAAATCGGCTAAAATAGCCAATGCAGTAATAGAAAACAAACAGAGTACATATCTTGATCATGAATAAAGCCACTAATCGAAAAATTTTAATCTCAAGTCTTACTAGTGAGGTTCGATCGGATCGATGCAGCTATGGTAGTGTCATTAGATTAGATCTCATTAACTAGTGAGTTTATTCAAGATTGAAATATGTCTTTGGATGCGTACTATGTTTGATAGGAATAGAGATAAAACAAGCCGATCTAGCGGAATTAAGTCAGCAATTATAAGATTTGAAGCAGTGACCAGATCAAAGGATGACCAATTAAGATAATATGATGTCGATCCATCTCTATCTCAATCGGGTGATTTTGTTATAATTAATAAAACAATAATTATAGCAAGATCGATAACTGGTGAATCAACCAAAAATAGCAAGGAAAATCTTACTAATCTTAGCACATTCGATAACTGGTAATATTGTATTAAACAACAAGTTATTTAACACAAGATCGATAACTTTGATCTATATTATGATTCATAAGAGATCAATCAGCTGATGCAGCCTCACAAACTATGATACAGATCGATAACTAACTTATATTATGGCTCATAAAAGATCAATCAGCTGATGCAGCTTTACAATCATAATACAAGTCGTGACGGTACTCATAAGGCAAGTTGAAGGTCGATCAGTCGATGCAAGCCCTATTTGCTAAAGAACTCGCCAAGATCTATAGTACTCCTACTCCTAATGTGATGATGAAAGCTAGAAAGATTGTATTGATTGAATGCTCATCTTTTTTTTACAATCACCAGGGTCTAATATTTATACCCAGGAACCTAAACATGAATCCCTACTCAAATATGACTCATTACAATTCTTGGAATAAAAGAAAACTCCATAACTTAATAATAACCTAGGACCCCAATTTTCCTTATTTGTAGAGTCTGACACATCTTCCTAGCGCCACTCAAGCATAGCCCATTGACGCCGTCTGCTGACGTCATCCATAAAATAGCCGATTCTAACATCACATCTAAATCAGCTGATACCGATTTGCATCTAATCAATTCCTTGATAACACAATCTTGGAAGTTTCGAGTTCCCACATTCTTCTTCTCAAATTTTGATGTAAACAAGGATAGAGTTCGTATGTTTTATAATACTCCACCTTGGGTGATTACTATGATATGCACATGCCTCATTAAAAGCTCCATCCAAAATTCAGTGGGAAAAATGGTTCTTGGAGAAAAGAGTACATCACATTTGTTAATTGTATTGCACATGTTGCCTCATTAAAAACCTTGTGTGAGAAACTATCATGGAAAAACTCACATAGGAAAAAAGAGTACAACACTTAACCTTCTTGATCATGTATTCTTCAAAATATTCTATTTTCATTATCTATGCATAAACTTCAATGTTTTAGTAGATATGATCTACTTGATCTTTGTAATTTTAGTGGTTGACCTATGAGGTAGATTTTAATCAAACATGCTCCTCGTCATAGAGCCATAATTTGAACTTCATTGTTCAAACCACACTTTTAATAAATGTTTGCTTAACTAATGGTATGCAATACCACAATACAGTATCTTTATAAAAGTTGGCACACAATTCTTCTATGAATTATAACATGATGAGTAAACAAGAGCAACATGCTTCATGCATAAAACAAATAAAATTTATACTTTCAGGGCAATAAATCCTTTCAGAGGATTATGGGGGTAAATAAGTTACAATATTCAATATCTTCTACATACTGCATCAAATATTATACTATAGTTTGAATATTTATAATTCTTCCTTAGTGGATTTTCAAATTATATGTTATACAAATCTTCATAATTGTATTGTACCACTAAATAATACATCTAGTCTTGTATTTGGCATTTAGGGGATAATTCAATTGCCAAAATCACCACTATTCTATACCTTCTATTGTATTTAGAGAATATCATCACTTCATTGCTAGCTTTCAATATACACTTTCTAAGTGTTTGTATGACACCTTCTATGGTGTTTATGATTCCTCATAGCTTTCTATAGGATGTATATTCACTTTAGGGATTCATTTATTCAAGAATGGACTGGTTAATCCTTCATGTATTAATTCCTTCAATGACTGTTCTCATTTTCGGTAACAACATTTCTCTTCTATGATGTAATGACCTAAGTTTGTTACAATGTTGGCCCTCATTTTTGACCATCAGTAAAGCACCTTATCAAGCCCTTGCAAAGATCCCTGGTAACTAGAACAGAAGGATATGATGCTATTTTTGCTCGATGAAGTAACCCACGTCCCAAAAACCTAAAGTCAACAAGAGTCAACCAAAACTACTGGAGATGTATCATCCTAACATCATATGCTATTTGGTCATGATATCACTCCTTGGAATGTGAACATGGGCCCCAATGCCAAAACCCCCATGTGCTTGGATCAATTTCCCAAAATTCAGAGATCTACTGGATAGTCCGACAGATTTACCAGGACCATCCGCTAGAAGACTGAACAACAGTAGTGAGTGGAGAATGAGCTATCCTCCACTTACCTATAGACCCCACCTATCATATGCACTAAATTGGAGAGTGACTTCGAAGCTGAAGTAGTCCCAACTCCTCTCACTCTTTCATTTCTCACCTTCCTCCCTCTCTCTAGAAGGCAAGAAAGAGGAAGAACTAGAGAGAGAAAATGGAGACTGAGATAGAGGTGGAAGATGAAGTGGAAGCAAGCAATCCAAGATCATCATCTCATCAAGCTCAAGTCTTCTTCATACCAAATCTTGGTCATGGTTAGCTCATGTGCTCGCATCTCAAATACTTGGATATTTATTTCAAACCCTAATCTCAAATCTTTCAGGCATGCATGGATCATGGAGTGTGGTGAACTCTCACTCATCACAAAGGTAAGATCAAGGCTCTAAGCATACTTAATTTCTAAAGATCCCTTTCAATGTCTTTCTCATGCCATTTTATGGATTTAGGCAAGAATTCAAGCATGTCTCATTAGTCTCTTCAAGAAAGGAACGCAAGATGTGCTCAATCCTCCTTTCATGATCTTGACCATTGCAAGATTCTCAAATCTCAAAGCTAAGTTGTCATGGCCCAATCCTATGTTTTTGTCTTGAGTCCTCATGAATAGGATCATTCATAAACCACTAGATGCATGTTGACATTTCTTAACGTCACTACTAGGTTTGTTAGTCCCCGACAACGGTGCCAGAAATGTTTGTTGATATTTCTCATGCTCAAGTAGATAATTCCGTAAGCGCATAGAATATCATTATAGCATTTCACCCAGGAGTTTTCTAGGGTATCGTATTTATCCACAGGGAAACAAGGGATTAAATATAGTGATAGTTCACCATCACATATCTACTAACTAGTATACCAACTAGACTAAAGTGGGGGTAAGGGATATACACTAAAGTGGGGTGACACACAAAGATCCAATCATGGAAATGTAAATTGCAAACATAACTAAGTAGCGGGACAATAATAAAGAGAACACTAGAATCCTAAGTTACTTTTATTCATGCACCACTCTAGCTAGTGACTATGGTTATATAGATAAACCAAGATAATGCAAGGTAGGATGCAATAACATTTTGGATGTACCTTCCCCAAACTCACCCAGAGGGTTGATTGGGCACAAAGCACCTCTGCCCTATGATTTAACAACTAGATCTATCATGGAGGAATACATAGGATGGATAGGGGCTATCACCACCTACCAACTACCCCAATCTATCCTAGAGACCTAGCCATGTTGTAAGGTACCCGATAGTATAAGCACCATGCTTACACTATTTGATACTACCCTAGCCTCACATTAAGACTAGAGCATCAACTAGTGATGAACAACCCATGCTACAGAGAGCCTACTTATCATAGGAGTATAAGCATAACCAAAGTATAACTAAAGAACAAGACTAGTATATAAAGTAAAAGACTTGAAATAATACTTGCATAGAAAGTAACATACTAAAATAAATAAATCACTTACAAGAGAAAGACAACGCTATACCAGACTCCTAGAAGGATGCTCTAGAGCTCCCACCAAGACTAGCTACTACTAGAAGAGCTACATCTTGAGAGAGTAGAGAGAGAGAGAGCTACATCTTTTGTGTAGTGAAGGCGTGTGTTACAAGTGAGGGAGAGGGGTCCTATTTATAGTGCTAGGTGGAGTAGGGGCTACTCCAATGCCACGTCATCAATCCGTGTGACACCCTCTCCTTGCCCTTAGATCAAACCGCTAATGAAACCACCACAAATGGACACACCATGTTGCTCCTAAGTGTGTTTCCTTGCATGTGTCCGAAGGAGAGGCAATGGAGTGGAAGTGCCCCCTTGCCATCGATCGATAGGCCACTAAGGAGTAGGCCCTCCTCCTTTAGTGTGGTTGCCCTAGGGGTGTAGTAGAGTGTGGGTATGAACACAATTTGTCCATTTGAGCACCGACATACCGGACGGTGAGTTAGCAATCCATGTGATGCCTCTTTCTGACCCTTCATCTTGAACCGACTTGGAATCAATGGTGTAGAAGGCTTGGTAGTGTGTTTCTTGCAGTTGGGGTGGATCAGTGATGTGGCAAGGGGCCAAGGGGCCAAGGGGCATAGGGCGGCGCCAAGTGGGGCCGGCTGGCCCCACCAAGTTGGCCTAGACGCCCCTGCCGCATCCACTTGCCTTCTAGTGCTTGTTATTTGACATTTTTGTATAGTTTTCCTACATGAGCAAAGATCTCCAAGTACAAGTGGAAATAGGTCAATTATAAACATAAATCACTACCTATGTTGTTGTTTACTCCCATTTTTAGTGCAATGTTGAGGGTCAAAATAGGCATTTAGTCACTATCAAGAATGCACTAGCTAGCCAAGGCTCAAAACCCAACCAATGTTAACCTAGAGTGTCAATAGAACTATTCTAGAAGTATTGTGCACATGCATGGATGTTTGCAACCTCAAACTAGGAATCAAACCAGCCAAAACCTAGGACATAGTTTCTATCACTCAACTGGTGGAGTTTCCACTGAATGCAGTGGAGTGTTCAATAAACTTTCCCAATTCAGTAGTTTTCCTAGTAGCAACACTAGCACCCATTCAGAATCAATGATGGTGTCCATCGAATGCGATGGAGTGTCCATCGAATTATTAGGGTTGATTCTAGAAAAAACTAAGAACACCTATTCATTAGCAGTGTCCATGACCGTTAGCGGAGAGTCCGCCGATTTATATGCCTAGCCAACCATAAACCCGAAACCACCTAGTTTCCACTGGAGCATCCGCCAAATGGATCGGACCGTTCGATGTTGACCATAAACCCTAGGAAATGCCTAAGTCCTAAAACCTTGGAGTATTCCATGGAGCGTCAGATAGGTAATGGAGAGTCTGTCACCTGTGACAGAGGGTCCGATAACCCTAATAGATCCCAACAAAGACTGGTAACCTCGAGATACAATTTAGCAGAGAGTCTGCCATAGTTAGCGGAGGGTCCGCCAGTTCCCAGTGAATGATGGTTAAGTTTAGGTCCTTACCCAAGAGGTCAACTATACTAAAGTAGGCTTAGTTTCAAATAATGCAATAGTAGAGCCATGATTAGCCTCTCTTTCCAAGTTCCAAATCAAATCCCAAATCTCTAAGTCTCTATCGATTCTCTTCAATCTCGGTCTACATTTCTTTCAAGAATCATGTAACATGAGGAACGTGTGCAAGCCATCATTTTTAGCTTCGAGTTCATTCGAACGGCATAACTAGGCAGACACCCCACTACTATAGACCCTATTTTGGATACTTACCTATTCGTCTCATTATGAATTGCATTTCAAGTAGAATTGGTTAACAAATTAATAATGCTTCATTAACCTTAGAACTGTTCATTCATTAACTAGAGCCTTTCATTTAAACAACATGACAGAAGTGCTCAATTGCTTATTTGCTTAGTAACGTTAAAAGTCTAGTATGAGATGGGGACTCATGCTTGCGTGTGTAGGATGTTACATGGGGATAATTAATTACTAAAATGAATAAGGGATACAACTTATCTACTTCCCTAATCTTGACTAAGGACACATCTCAATTTGAATTATAAACTTGATGATCAATTTGGTAATTCTTGTTCATGCAAGGGGTAGGTCACTGTGAGGGTGGGACCTCAAGTGACGTAGCTTGTGGAGCACTTAAGGACCATGCATTGGGATATGTGAGTTCGAGTAACCACCCGTATAGACCACATGTTGCATATGGGGGCGACAAGCTAAGTAACCAATTGCGACCGGTCTATCCATGAAACTGGCAAGAAGGTGGCGCTAGTTAGATGGTGGTAGCATTAACTGGGAACCAGTCAAACCTTTCATGAGACATTCGGGCCAAATTGGAGAAAGGTTGGGAAACATGTGGTAACCCTTACTATTGGACCCGGTGTATGGTGCTTAGTGCCGTTTTCCATGTGTATAAAGTTGTACACCTCTGTAGAGTTTGAAAGCTTAAAGTCCTTTGGGACAGACCCTTTTGGTTGATTCTTACTTTCTATACCCATGATAGTGTAAATGATGAAACTTGACTGAGAGATGAATTACAATGTTGATCACTTTAATTATATCACTAATTACTACTTGTCACGAATGTATAGCTGCTAAATAATTTAACTATGGATCATGACCATATCATTCTCTTAATAAATGCCATGCTTTTTCTACAAATGTTCAAATGCCTGATAATACCCTTGCATCCACCAAATATGATATGTTGGAATTAAGGTCCTATGAGTACAAAATGTACTCACAGGTGCTACCGATAAGTTGTTTTGCAGATATACATGTCATTGACCTAAGCCAAGCTCAACTCAATGTAAGGTTAGTAGACCTTGGGACAGGGCGTCCTCCAAGATGAGATGTGTACAATTCCTGATGTACCTATGAGTGACAAGAGTGTAACTTAGAGTTGAGTTAGCGAAACTATTTATGTGGTAACACCTGATTTAGTTTACTTATAAATTAATTTATCATCATTAATGTCTCACTATGCATTAGAGACTAGATTCCATATCAAGTGAGCTATTCGGTATGCTTTGTGTCGGGTATGTCTGTGTAACTCAACTGATAAGATCCTAAAGAGGAGGTGTAGATGCCATTCTTCCTGATGGCCTCAGTACTGGTTGAGGGCGGCTTAGGTTGGTCAAAGGGCTCACCCGTGTGTTGGTGTAATGGGAGCAGGAACACCCCCTCGATAGATGGGTATTGGTGGAGTTGTTGACTTACACCTAGAATCCTCATACCAAGCACTGTTTAGCCCAATTGATATGCACTCATGCCTTCAACATTTAAAAATTGCTCTGTGTTGTAGACTAAAAACCCTAAGTTATTATAACTCTTTCTTCTAGTCCTATATAGCCTCTTACCCCATCAATCTAAGTTGTTAAATTGCCCCAGAAAGTTTGTTTTGAGAATTAAAATGAGTCAACTTGTAATAGTCATATGATTAGTAGTTATAGCTTTACCTAGGTGAGGAATATTTGGTTTCAATAAGATGCCCTATGTACTAAGCGTGTTATGCTAAGAGCACTGCGAGAGTAATTCCTAGTCTTCTGTCTAGAGTACTAAAGTTCTAATCTTCTTTCGTAGAGTATAGAAAGCTCCTAATCTAGTCCCTATCCCTTATCAAGTTTGATTAATGGAAAATTTTAGCAGAATTTCTCTTGATTTCTCAGCTTTATCTCCCAATCACAGTATAGTGTATAAGCAATGGATATGTAATTCGAGTTAAGACATCAACAACCAAGTATCAGCTAAAGGATGAATACTAAATCAAGTACAAATATCTAGCTGAAAGGGATTCAAATAAAGCATCAAATTCATCATCACGATGGACGAGACACATGATAAACCATAGTACCAAGTACAAGCACAACAAAAGTATGCCCAACACAACTGGGTGGCGAAGCAAATCAATGTATCTGACCAATGCTCCCTTAATGGACTAGAGCCACTAGTAGGACACGATGACGTCATGGCATGAAGACAACTACTAGGTCAGGTGGAGTCAAACGAGGCTGCTATGGTGGTGGCGTTTGCAAGTACTGAAGGTGAACGGGAGGCCCTTAGAGATATCATCATTGGCTACCCACTTAGGAGAACTATCATGTATATACTAATTAGTATACCGATTAGACTAATGTAGGACTAAGTGGTATATAATAGGAGTTTTGGATAAATGACACAGAGGAGAACTCCATGGTAAGATAGAAGAGTAGTTAAGGTAAGCAGGGAGGACTATGAGAGATTACAAGGTTCCTTTATACTTCTCTATTACTGTGGTTCTATTCTAGAGCAGACCAAAGGGAATAACTAAAATAGTGGATAAAGCAAAGCGATCACACCATAGCACTTTGGAGCAGCAGTACCTTTCCGACCCTCGAGGTGGAGTGAGAAAACATGGTCGGGGCAAGGCTGTCAAAAGCTCTACGAAAACACCAATCCGAATGTGGTGGATTACAAAGGCCTAGTCAGAGCTATCACCTCTAGGGCTACCACAACTATCCAGTGGGGTTGGACACAAACTCAGGTAACCTATAGTCTTGACACCACATCTATACTATCAATTACTACTCTAGTCTCACATGATAACTAGAGCACTCTGTCGGGCGGAGATCCCATGCTATAGTGTAGAACCACTATACTAACCATGCTCAACTAAACAACTAAGGTATGAACTAGGCAACCATACTAGATATTCAAGTAATTAGAGAAGATAATATATTGATACTTGAGTCCTACAAAGGAGCGATACAAGATTATACCGAACATCCAAGGACTCCTCCAAAACTTTAGCGTCTCTCCCTAACTCACAACTAGCTAGTCCTACTACTACTACATCTTGGAATAGTGTGAAGAGTTGCTCCTTGTGGTGTGTGTGATGGAGTGAGGGGGAGGCCTCCTTTTATAGATGGATAGGAGGAGGTTTATCCTATAATATTCCCTCCATAAGTGAGCAAACCGACCTCTGTTGGTAAATTGAACCTGGACCAAACCCTGACAACCACCTTTGCAACATCAGTAAGAGGTAGCCCGCAAAAGATGGGCCCAAAACATGCCCGTAGGGGTGCTGGCGCACCAGGGGTGCGGTCGCACCCTGGTGGAGCCGCCCTGGCCCAATCTTCATCCTGGTGGGCCTCTAGGGATGTGTTTGCATTTCTTAGCACAATCACCAAGTATGGAGATGGAATCCATTCCTGGTAACGACACTAGAAATGTCTAGTTGGTATTTCTTAGCACCATCACTAAGATTTGGATGAATCTTAGCAACATTGCCAAGGAACACCAACACGATAGTTCTTAACGATTATAGAAACAATATCCGCTAGCACACGGATCTATCGTTGTAGCATTTCACCTAAAAGTATTCAGGGTATTGTTATTTATATTTTCCCAAACGAAGGCATGGTGTAAAGAGTCTACCATGGATATGAACAAGATTAGATGCTTGCATAGTGAACCAAAGTTTATGACAGGGATAAACATGGTATTTCTAGGATAGTGGACACACACTTGGGCCACCCTCAAGGATAAAAGAAAGAACAAAGAATAAAAGAATTTTCTTAAAAGGAGCAGGCTTCATGAGGATATCACTCCTTCGGATGCACCTACTGATCCTCCAACCATTATGCATGGTCCAATGACCCGAGCTCGAATGCGACTAACTAAATTTAGAGGTGAGCTTGTTCTTAAGTGATCCTTTTCATATTTTTGAGAATTGATTGCTACCTAATGATGTTATATTGCTTAGGAATATTGGATAGGGTCATGAGGAACTTAGAGGAAGAGGTGGAGGCGAAGATGACAAGCTAGGATGTCCAACACAAGCTGGAGGTCCAGGTCCAACATGACTTCGAGTCTGTCTTGGCCTCCAAGACTAGTCTGCAATAAACTGGTCACTCAAGACTGCATCCGAACTCTGTTTTTATGATCCATATAAGGATGGAAAGATAATTTCATAAGCTACCTAACGGTTTTGGTTTGATGTCAAAATTCTACTAGAGTCAATAGGAATCATCAAAACAATTCTAACATACAGAATTTGTCAGGGTGCTGCATCACCGTATTTGGTCCATTTGGCCAGTGTATCGTCTTTGGCCCGTTAAGGGGATGCGTCTAGGTTAGGTGATGACCCTAAGACCTTTATAAACATTCACTGCCCCCATCGTTAGGTTTTGTGTTTTTCTTAGATCATTCTAGTTGTTGATAGTCGCCGTCTATCGGTTTGTGGAATCCCCCACTCGTGTGCTTAATCATTCATCTGCAGTTTGTCCCATATCTTGAGCAGCATTCTTTAGAGTTCTTTCTTGTGTTTTTGTTTCATAGGCAGGGATTAGCCTTCTTGCTAAGGTCAACTAGTTTAGTGACATGGTTGATAACCTGAGTAGTCATGGTTCTAAGATTGCAGGGTTCGGGTGTTTGGATCTGAAGCCTGGTTCGATGTGTCGTGCTCCACCAAAATGATAGTTATCCTCACCTGACGGAAGATTTGGATCCCCGTTCCCATCAAGTGGATATTCAAAGCTAAGGTTTACCATCAGGTTCACACCGATCCCCTAGTTTTGAGTGTTTCGCATTCATCCCATAGTCCAGTGTCATACTCATTTTTCCTATCCTAGGAACCTTCCACGCTATAGCCTTTGCATATTTTAGTTTCAGAGTCTGTCGTGTTGAGTTTGTGTCTTGGTTGAGGTCTTGTTGCTAGTTAGGTTGTGTTAGAGTCCATTTTTTGTATTTCCCCCATCGTTTCCATCAAACCCTAGCCGCTGCCACCAATTTTGTGCACGTTGTTTCTGTTTTATCCTCTATTTTAGAGTCATTTCTTAAAACAGCCATAACTTTCGATATGAACTCCCGATTGAGACGTTCTTTATAAGAAAATCGATTAGCAAAAAATTTTGCATCCGTCCGTCTCCTGGCTTTGCTAGGTTTGGCGAATTTATTTTTTCCAAAAACTGGTCACAAGATCGTCTTTATGAACTCAGGAAGCTTTTTGTCAATTTTGAGGATATCTTTTGGATTTTCCATAGGCCACGTCTTTCACTTGTTTAAGCTCAAATTTTCTATGGTTACTTCTTGTGTGCTCCTAAGTTAAGAAAAATTAAAAAAAAGAAAATGTCAAAGTTTTCCAAAAAATCAATGACAACCCAAAAAATAGAAAAAGAGAGGGCAAAAGAGGAACAATATCTACAGGAAGTACATAGAATGCCTAATTAAGTTGTGTTAGCGTGTGTTGTCTTGTGCTTTATTCCTATTGCTCTTGCTATCCATCATAGTTGTTTCTCCATGCTTGTCACACATCTAGTACTTGGAACACGTTAGGCCAGCAACGAGAACAAGTATTTGGGACTATAATTCATCATTACTATCTATTACTGACCTATGTGCCACATATACATATTTTTCCTCTTTGTGTGCCTTCCAAACTCCACATATCCTTTAGATCAGTATAGAAAAAGACTTTGCAATCGCGGTGCCACTTCCTCACTAGGTATCACAACCAAGCCACCGGTTACCATCCTCTGCTCACGTTAGTAATAACTTGGTAAGAACTTGGTAAGACGTGTGTGAGGGTGTGATTCCATGAACTAAACCCAAATAGTTCATAGGGTTTTTGTTGATAACTAACCATGCCAGATGACGTACCTATTTTGTCTAGTCGGTTTTCAGGAACTGAAGGATCTCATGCTACAATAGATGGGCACATTAACAGTAGAAGTTAGAGGTCTCCTTTATTGTGTTGAGATTGTGGACAAGCGAGTTTCCGCCGTAATAGGGAGGAATTCAATAGCTCGAGATCAATCCTCCCATGCCCGACGATAATAAAGATGAGGAGGATGATGATGATGGTTTTGGATGTTGTTTACGGTTACGATGGTTTGCCTGACCACATTAAGACCAACGTGAACCATTTGCATAGAAGATGACTCCTCAAGAATAAAATAGATATGGGAGGTAATAAGAACTGACACAATCAAGGTAATGATGATCGCCATAAGGTTAGATAAGCCACTAGTGAATTTAAAGATTTTGTTATAATCAGGTGGGATTCTTTACAACAAAAACCTGATTCATGGGAAGACCTAAAACTTGGAATATGTGATAGATTTGTTCCTATTTCTTATAAATAAGATTTGGATAAGAAATTACAACACTTAGAACAAGGAGATATGTCTATTCAAGAATATTTTGTAGAGCTTCAAAAGGGCATGATTAGTTGTGGGATAGAGGAGGATCCAGAGGATAAAATGTGTCATTTTTATGGTGGTTTGAGACATGAAATTTAGGATATTGTTGATTATAAAGATTTTAACACTACCAAACAGTTGTTTCAGCTTGCCATGCTTGCATAAAAAGAATTGCAAGGACGACAATAGCCACCGCAAAGGAGCAGGAGTAACTACGGCACCTCCTTCATGCCCAAGGCAATCATGCCATAGCCCCATGTCATCGGGTGCATCTCCTTCAGCACCATCAGCAAGCACACGGTCTACTCCACAAGTGAGCACCCATTTAGCACCAGCTGTGACTTCCCCTTTGGCCACTAGTAAGACTCGTTTGCAGGAATCGGCTAAGAGTGATTCGTTTGTGGCTTCCACCGAATGCTCTTAAGCCATTTAGTGCCATTACTGCTTGGGACTTGGACATGTGGCAAGGGAATGTCCTAGCGAGCAGGCATACATTGCTATAGAAGATGGAGGTTATGTTAGCACTTCTGATGTAGAGGAAGACATTAAAGATGAACCTGCTCAAATGAAGATCAAATGGGAGTTTCTATGAGCTCCGAAGATGCAGGCAACCAGTGGATTTTTATTGTGCAGTGAGTCCTCAGTGCACAGATGGAGGAAGTAGAGAGGCTGCAACGCCATAACTTGTTCCAGATTTTATTTCTGATTAAAGATCGGTGTGCATGGGTCATCATCGATGGAGGCAGTTGTAACAACTTGGTGAGTTCCGATTTGGTCAAGAAGCTTGAATTGACCACGCATCCTCATAAGCATCTGTACTATATTCAATGGCTCAATGACTCTGGTAAGGCCAAGGTAACACAAATAGCCCGAGTGCATTTTTCCCTTAGTTCCTATTCTGATTTTGTAGATTATGATGTGGTAGCTATGCAAGCTTGTTCACTTTTGTTGGGTCGACCATGGGAATTTGATAATGATGCTATCCACCATGGTAGAAATAATACATATACACTTATACATAAGGGCCAAAAAAATATTTTGCAACACATGACCCCTGCTCAAATTGTACAAACTAATAAAGAGAGACTTGCTAGTGAAAATACAAAAGTTGATGCTAAATCTGCAAAACAGTCAGTAATTTAATTGAAAAATCATGTGATGCTTGCTAATAAATCTGATCTAGCAGAGATTAAAGATGTGTGCTATGCTTTGATATGCAAAGATGCTTTATTTTCCATAGATGATATTTCTAGCACTTTGCCGTCCTCTGTCACTAACCTTTTGCAGGAATATAGTGACGTGTTTCCTACTGAGATACTTTAGGACTTCCACCCATTTGATGGATCGAGCATCAGATTGACTTGATTCCTCGAGCAAGCTTGCCAAAACTGAGCTGCCTATAGAGCCAACCCTGAGGAGACTAAGGAGATTCAGTGCGAAGTCCAAGACCTTTTGGACCGCAGGTATGTACTGATGTAGACTAGGCCCGATCTTCCGATAGGTATGATAGCGTCAATTGGTGGAGACTCGACATTCATGATCTAGGCTTTGAACCAAGACTGATTCAGACCCCCGCAACCATTACACCACTGCTCTATTGGTTATCAACCATGCGAATGCGATTGACCTCGCCGAGAAGGCTTTCCTGCAAGCGAATCGAGAACACAAGCAAGAACGAGATGAATGCAATCTGAAATTGCAAATAAATGAGGCTTATAATAATGAGAAGGAGTTCAAGTCTTTATTTGAAAGGACTAATCGCCACAGGCGAACAAGATCAAGAACTGGGGCCCTGGTTCACAGCAAGCGGCCTTGGCGGCGACAGTTGTAGCAAAACAACGTTTGTTTCACGAAGAAATCAAGAACTAAACAATACCCAAACCCTAAGTAGAGTGACGGCTGGTATTTATAGAGTCTTGGGCGTCACCCCCCTGGACGCGCCCCCTAATGGGCCCAAACACGATACACGGTCCAACGGACCAAAAGACGGTATCGCAGCACCCTGACAGATTCTGGACGCTGACTTGTTTCGATGATTCCCGTTGATTCCGAAGGGCTTTTGATGTGAAACCAATTGGGTTGGCTTCCTTATCCAATTAGCTTTCCATCCATATGTGGATCATCGAACACGGAGTCCGGATGCGTCTTGGGTGACTAGTTTAAGGCAGACTGGTCCTGGAGCCCGAGCCGGACTCGAATTTGAGATGGACTAGGCTTCCATGAAAAATATGAATTGGATGCCCATGCTAGACCTCCTCCTCTCCTTGGCTTGTATGCGATGAAGTAGTGATGTCCTCATCATGTATGTGGGAGCCTTAGTCCTTGTGCTGTTCTAGTTATTTTGGTTCCAAAAAAAGATGGCAGTTGGCGCATCTAAGTGGATTGTAGAGCCATTAACAATATCACAATTAGGTACCATCATCCTATCCCTAGGCTAGAGGACATGCTTGATGAGTTAAGTGGCTCTAATTTTTTCTAAGGTAGACTTGAGAAGTGGATACCACCAAATAAGAATAAAACTAGGAGATGAATGGAAAACTGCTTTAAAACCAAGTTCGGCCTATATGAGTGGTTAGTAATGCATTTTGGGTTAACTAATGCACCTAGCACTCTTATGAGATTAATGAATGATGTTTTACTGTCCTTTCATTGGCAAATTTGTGGTGGTTTATTTTCATGATATCTTTATATATAGCAAGTCTTTAACTAAACATCTTAATCATCTACGTGTTGTTTTTTATGCTTTGCGGGCTGCACGTTTATTTGGTAACCTCAAGAAGTGCACTTTTTTGCACCGAATGAGTATCATTTCTTGGCAATGTTGTGACCTCACAGGGAATTGAGGTAGATGAAGCCAAGGTGCAGGCCATATAGAGTTGGCCAATGCCCACAACGGTGACACAAGTGCGGAGCTTTCATGGACTTGTAGGATTTTACCACCGTTTCGTGAAGGATTTCAGCACCATTGCAACTCCGTTGAATGAGTTGACAAAGAAGGGTGTTGTGTTGCATTGGGGAGAACAGCAAGAAGTGTCCTTTGCTCTTTTGAAGGACAAGTTTACTCACGCACCATTGGTGCAACTTCCTGATTTTGGTAAGACCTTTGAGCCAGAATGTGATGCTAGTGGAGTTGGCATTGGTGGTGTCTTAATGCAAGCAGGTAAACCCATTGCTTACTTAGTGAGAAATTGAATGGGCCTATTCTTAATTATTCCATGTATGACAAAGAATTATATGCTCTTGTTCGCACATTAGAAATGTGACAACATTATTTATGGCCTAAAGAGTTTGTTATTGAGCCCTGATCATGAATCGCTAAAACATCTTAGAACTCAAAACAAACTGAACCGTAGACATGCTAAGTGGCCTAAATTTATTAAATATTTTCCTTATGTCATCAAACACAAGAAAGGGAAGGATAATATTATTGCTGAGGCATTGTCTCGATGATATGCTATGCTGTCCCAACTTGATTATCATATCTTTGGGCTTGAAACGATTAAGGAACAATTTGCTAATGATGTTGAATTTAAAGATGTGATGGAACATTGTAAAGAGGGACATACATGGAACAAATATGTGTTGCATGATGGGTTTTTGTTTAGAGCTAACCACCTATGCATTCTACTTGGTTAAGTTCATCTTTTGTTGTTGCAGGAAGCGCATGGTGGTAGATTGATGAGATATTTTGGTGCCAAGAAGACAGAAGAGGTGTTGTCCACACACTTCTTTTGGCCTAGGATGAGGCGAGAGGTCGAGCGGTTTTTGGCTCGATGCACCACATGTCAGAAAGCTAAGTCGTGGTTGAACCCACATGGTTTGTACATGCCTCTTCCCATTCATTCTATTCCTTGGGCTGATATTTCTATGGATTTTGTTTTGGGGTTGCCACGAACTAAAACGGGGAGGGATAGTATTTTTGTGGTGGTTGATTGTTTTTCTAAGATGGCACATTTTATTCCTTATCATAAAAGCGACGATGCCATTCTTATTGCTGACCTATTCTTTTAAGAAATCGTTCGCTTGCATGGTATGCCTTCTACTATTGTTTCAGATCGTGATGCAAAATTCTTGATTCATTTTTGGCGCACTTTGTGGAATAAATTGGGGACAAAGCTGTTGTTTTCTACAACTTGTCATCCCCAAATAGATGGACAAACTGTGGTAGTGAATCAAACATTGTCTACCATGTTGAGAGCTATTTTGAAGCGCAACTTGAAGATGTGGGAAGAGTGCTTGACGCATGTGGAATTTGCATATAACAGGGAGGAACATTCGACCACCAAGGTAAGTCCCTTCTAGGTAGTGTATGGTTTTAACCCCTATGCTCCTATTGATCTTTCGCCTTTACCTACAACTGAGAGGACACATAATGATGCCAGCGAGCGTGCTGATTTTTTGTTAGGTTGCATGAAACAACTAAAGCAAATATTGAAAAGATGAATGAAAAGTATAGAATTGCCTGGTAGTGAAGGTAGAAAAGAAATTAAACTTGAACCGGGTGATTTGGTTTGGTTACATTTGAGAAAAGATAGATTTGCAGGGCTGCATAAGTCTAAATTAATGCCAAGAGCTAGCTGGACCTTATTAGATAATTGAGAAAATAAATGATAATGCATACAAACTTGAGTTGCCACCCGAGTTCGGGAGTAGTCCTCCTTTTAACATTGCAGATTTAAAACCTTATTTGGGAGAAGAAGATGAGCTTGAGTCAAGGATGACTCCATTTCAAGAGGGGGAGGATGAAGAGCACATCACACCTTTGGATGCACCCATTGATCCTCCAACCCTTATGCAAGGTCCAATGACCCGAGCTCGAATGCGACAACTAAATTATGATGTGAGCTTGTTCTTAAGTGATCCTTTTCATACTTTTGATAATAGATTGCTACCTAATGATGCTATATTGCTTAGGAACATTGTAGAAGGTCATGAGGAACTTAGAAGAAGAGGTGGAGGCAAAAATGGCCACCAAGGACATCCAAGACAAGCCAGAGGCCCAGTCCAACATGACTTCGAGTCTGCCTCAGCCTTCAGGACCAGTCTGTAATAAACTAGTCACCTAGCATGCATCCAGGCTCTGTTTTCAACGATCCACATATGGATGGAAAGATAATTTCATAAGATAGCTAATGGTTTTAGTTTGAGGTCCAAATTCTACTGGAGTCAATGGAAATCATCAAAACAAGTCAGCATCTAGAATCTGTCAGGGTGTTGCATCACCAGTATTTGGTCCATTGAGCCATGTATCATCTTTGAGCCCATTGTGGGGCACATCCAGGTTAGGCGATGACCCTAAGACCTTTATAAACATTCAGTGGCTACTGTCATTATGTTTTGGTTTGGCTTAGGTTATTCTATTGTTGATAGTCGTCGCCTATCGGTTTGTGGAACCCCAACTCAGTGTGCTTAATCATTCATCTGCAATTTGTCCCAAATCTTGAGTTGCGTTCTTTCAAGTTCTTACTTGTGTTCTTCATTTTGCAGGTAGGGATTAGCCTTCTTGGCTGAGGTCAACCAGTTTGGTGATACGGTCGATAACCTAAGGAGTAGTGGTGCTAAGATTGCAGGGTTCAGGGTCTTTGGATGTGAAGCTGGATCAGTGTGTCATGCTCCACCAAAACGGTAGTTATCATCACCTGACAGAAGATCAGGATCCCCATTTCCATCAAGGCTTGTTCTAATATAGCCATGCAAAGAATAGATGATGATCATACAAATTACATGGTTAGAGCTAGACCTAAATGTCAGATGGACAGGGGAGATCTCCGGGCACTGGTCTGCCAGCAATCCAGGGAGACTTTATGAACTCCTAAATGAATACTAGAACATGGGAGATTATAAGAGATGGATAGGGTGTCACCACCTATTGCCTGCCCCTCAACTATGGAGCACCATCATATTTGAAGGTTCCCATGTACCCAAGCACCGTCATATTTGAAGAGATCCTAACATATGGGTATGTTAAGCCTCGGGATCTATGGTCCCCGACCAAAGAGACCCCCCGAACAACCCCTCTAGGATCACTCGGGGGCTCGAGGGGCTATAGCTATTAGGTACACTCACATGCACCCTCAGACTAAGGAACTTGCCCAAGCCTCAGGCTCCTAATCAGCAAGGAACCCAAGCCCAATCATTGGCTCCTACCCGGCCTATGACGCCAACCAAGGCCTGAGCACAAGAAGACATGCCCTGAGCCATCGACATAACACTTTGGGTATGCCCTAGTTGGTTGCTCCCTCGACAAGGTCATGCACGGGGCATGACATAAGAAGACAAGCTCTCCTTAGCCTCTAGGGGCTCAGGGGCTTCTGGGCCCATGCGTCAGCCCCTTGTGTTGAACCTCCCTCGCCAATGAGAAGACTCCAGAAGGTGCGCCTAGGGAGGTCTATCCAAGCTAGACAACACCCAAGGCTTCTTTGGCTCCACGACATCGCCATGGTCCATAGAGCACCGCTATAAGACCCACCTAGACTCTAGGCACATGTAGACCATAGGCTCAAGCCCTCAAACCACCATGTACCTGACCTATCTCGATATATAAGGGGTATGATCCCTCATCGATCTGCTCCTACTTAGCACTGAGAGCAAGGCAACCCAGAGAGGGGCACCGAGAGCTCCACCACCACACCCATCGTCCTTCCTCCTCTCTGATGAGGGGTAGACTCCATCGGTAGTGAGGAAACCTTAGGATTACCACTGAGCTAACCCCCTACCAAATCTCTCTTCCTCCCCTACACTCTGTTATAACCCCCCAATTTTGGGAGCTTTTGACTATAATGATCATCAGCTACTAGACATAGGGCACCGATCAGCCCAAACTAGGATAAATCATTGCATCCTCTCTATGATTCTTGTGTTCTTGAGTCCACCCTAGCCACCAAAGACACGTACTCTAACACCGACTCGAACAACAATGCTTGCTATAGTTTTGACTCTACGATAGCTGGCACGCTTGGTAGGGGGCAGCATCAAGTGTGATTCAGGCTATACGGTGGATGGAGCCACCTGCCTCGTTGTCGGAGCAAGTGGCATCACCTCCGACGGTGGTGTTCACTTCCCTAGTGAGTTCTTCATCATAGCCGGTGTCTTTGCTCTAGGCTAGGTCCTCAACTTTGTAAGCATGGCCTACATCACTGACTGCTATAGGGAGCTTCATCCACTGAATGGGGCTACGCTGATGGGCAACAAGCTCCTAGGGCCGCCCCCTCTATTGGGCCTCTCAGGGATCCCTATCCTAGCAGATCCGGCATGGGTCTGCCTTGGGTGAGGGGCGCCGAAATCCACGCCCCTTGACCAAGATTGGATCGCCCCTAAGGCAGGGGACACCCCTAGTTATCTCCATGGCTTATCGAGGCAGGCGGCGCTCGGTCCACCAGGCGCCTGCCACCGGCTAGAAGATATGTAATTATCTAGTTCTCTCCTGTTCAGGGGCTCCATACTCGATTGGGGTTCTTCAAGTTTGCAAGGTGCTCGTTCTTTAAGATTGGGTGATTAGAGCATCTCCAAGAGTTTTTAATAATTAGCCAATTAGTTGTGTTATTAGTCCATACATGTTTGTATCAGTGGCTCCTCTACTCTGCATTAGACTGAGGCGAGACTTGGTCCTCACTGTAAGGTTCTTGCAAGTTCAACAAAGATATTTCATAATTAATCTAATGATATTTATTTGATATCATAAACATTGAAATTACATTTTGCAAGATTCAAGAGAGATATTTCATAATTTATCTAATAATATTCAACAAGAACCATCATTGCATATACACATGGACAGCAGAAAAGTTCCTATCATCCCTGCCCTTGCCATTTGGTATGGTAGACGCAACATCTTGCCAAAGTTCATTAGCAAACCTTATTCCCTATGTTCCCTTGTTCTTGGAAAATTAGCAGAGGAGTAAACAAAGTTCCATTTGATGTAAGTCACATTGCATGGTGCACTAAAGTCTGACCAGTGTTGTTTCTCAGCGGCCAGACAATCCTATGCACCGACCTAGATTTAAAAATAGGTCCCAAACTTAAAATTATAAATGACATAGTAACAAGCATCACAGGAAAATGAGGAAAAACGAGACTTGCTCGTATGAACTCGTCGCTGCCATGGTTCTTGCAAGTTCAACAAATTTTATCTAATACATGCAAATCCCACTACTCAATATCATCAAACTACTACCAAGACATACTAGTTCTAAATGCAGATGATTAACATGACTTCATACTAGTTCTAACTACTGATATGTCCCATAGATCAAGGGTCAAGGCAGGCATGCAGGATCTACTCCACGTTCAGCTTCGCTAAGATGTCGTTGGTGGTTGGCTAGAGGCTCTTGATGAGATCATCGATCTAATTGTCATTCGATCCCAGCGGAAAACCCTGCTCCACCACCCAGACATTCACCGCCTCGCCAAGCTCAAGCTAGGCAGCATCCAGCACCTTGGCAGCCGCTCGATGAACGGCTTTGGACACCATGACCGCCTTGTCTTCTCACACCTAGGTTGCTTCCTGCTGGGCCATGAGAAGTGTGGCATGCGTGGCCACCAAGTCACTGCATAGCATGTCGGCGTGTAGCCTAGACACACACAACAACTCCCAAACCTCGTGGTAATGCTTCAATAACTTACGGTATTTTTCATCGCCTAAAGATTTGGCCCTTCAGAACTAGAGGGTTGTGCGGGGACAGGTGGGCTTGATGGTGGCAAACAATGATGAGACAACTCTAAGGCACCACAAGAAATTGTAAATGACATAGTAACAAGTGTCATAGGAAAAAGAGGAAAAACTACAGAGGATACTGTCTGACACGTTCAAGTGTACAAAGGCCCGAATTTCTTACATGTGCAGGGGTGCATGCTCGTACGGAAAAAAATACGATGAGCACCAGAAAACTTTGAACAATGAGATACATATATAGTTGATGTTGTTGTCAAATTAAAATAAAGTCACAAACTAGATATATATACATAGATGTTTAACATAACTTAACATGCACTAATTCAGAATTGATCTACCACACTGATGTGAATAACTTATAGCACTCCCATGAGATCCTACACTCCTCATTGCAGAACCTTGCCAACATGTCCCAATCTTCATATCTGATGGGCTCGCTACAGCCACTGCTTGTGCTGTGATGCCCATTCCGAGGAAGAACATGGCGAAGAATGGGCACTACATGCTGTGGCACCATGTCCTGCAACAGTCAGTGCACATCTTGGTGGTACCATGTATAGGTCTAGTTCTTCCATGCCATTGCAGCTGGCCCCACTTCATTAGTACCTTCAAGCTTCCTCAATAGGCCTAGGGCAATGTTGTCATTGATGTTGCCGGTATTGGACCTATGGAGCACAAGGGCGAAGATGTACATACCAAGTTTATGGCCTGCCTTGGCAGAGTGCTCAAGCCATTCAATCGACAATGACAACGACATGCGGGGTTCCATGAAGACAGGACACAAGCTAGCAAGGAAGTAAGGCCTCCAGGTTGCCCACACTAGTCAGCCTAGTGGTGAGCAGGGCACGACAGTTGTAGTAGTAGTAGTGGCACTCCTAGAAACCTTAACGTTGGTATGCAGTCGGGCGACTTTAGTGGTGCCGCACACCCTATGCATGAACTGAGCAGGTTTCTCGTAGGCTGGCAAGATCATCCATGGGGGCATATGACTGTTCAATGATGCGGCCAGTGATGTCTGCGGCCAACTCCATCAGGAGCCGATCCATCATGATATAGCCAAGGAAGAAGTAGAGTCAGAGCACATGCGTTACGAACAACGACTAGATGCAGCATCAGAGCGGAAGTACAATGGCATGACTATGATGAGGCAGATAGCGCTAGGGAAATAGGGCTAGCGGTTTATGTAGGTGGAGACCCCACATTCTTGAAGGATCAGCATATACCATGTAAACGTGTCTCGAGGAAGTGAATCATCCAAGGCGATGGTTCTTTCTCAAGGAACCAAACTGGTGCCTCGCTCGAGTTCCAGGCATCCTATGTAAACTTGTCTTGGGAAAGTGAATCATAGCAATAAAATATGTAGGGGCCTTCAGATCAAATACATAGTGGCCTTCAAGATTGGGTGCTTTAGATTCCTTAATCTTGTTGCACTTGAGCATCGAGATGCAGATCTCCATCCCTCCATCCTCAGAGGTAGCAAGATTATGGAATATAAAGCACCTCACTGAGATGCTGGTGCAAGTTTTGTGAGGTGCTCCTTCTCCATCCTTTGCGTGGTGCTGCCATTGAACAAGAGCTTGACCTTGAATGATTGCAGATTTGTTTGCAAATCTTGTGTTAATAGAAGATCTATAATCATCTGGTTCTCTACTATTTAGGGGATCCATACTCGATTAGGGGGTGCTTCAAGATTGCGAGGATGCTAGTTCAGGGGCTCCATGTAACCCTATTCTTGGAAAATTAGTAGAGGAGTAAATAAAGTTCCATTCGATGAATGTCACATTGCATGGTGCACTAAAGTCTGGCCCAGTGTTGTTTTTCAGCGGCCAGACAATCCTATGCGCCGACCCAGATTTAAAAATAGGGCCCAAACTTAAAATTGTAAATGACATAGTAACAAGCATCATAGGAAAACAAGGAAAAACTGATACTTGCTCATATGAACTCATCACTGTATGGTTCTTGCAAGTTCAACAATATTTATCTAATACATGCAAATAAGAGGAGAGCAGTGCAATCCCACTACTCAATGTCATCTAACTACTACCTGATACCTACTAGTTCTAACTACAGATGATTAACACGACTGCATACTTGAGAAAAGGAGCTTTTGACCACCATGATGTGCTTGAGACTTGAATCCCTGGTGCGGATGTGATGGGTCTTTTCTATAATTTTATTTGACTCCAATCCAAGCAATCACAACAGTCGAGGGGCAGACTGGCTGTTATGACATTCAAAACTGAGGACCCTTTATACTGTGTCCTATGAGATCAAATATACAATGGTAGGACTTTCATTGCGTTCATAGTAAAATTCAACAGCAAAACGACCCTATTAGTTGGTTTTGCCTATAGGATTCTTTCTGGTTCTCTTTCTGATCTATAGTATGGTAAACATGGATAACAGAATTCATCCGATCAAGTCTCACGTCGATGTAATGCCTAATAGAGGAGCCACATAGCTATTCAAATTTTACAACACACGTAAGAAAGTCCGAGCATTGTAAATCTGATTGGGCCAGACACATCTCATGTTCTACTAGAATATTCCCAACACGTCTAGTATTAGAAACTAGTTCAACCAATCCCTAGAATCTGGGACGACACTTACTGGCAGCTGTCTAAGGTTCTCTACATTCAAAGCGATTCACTTCAAATTCCATCTCATAGAAACTATCCCTGCCGTTCATTCCATAGCCAGTTTAACACTAGGGTTCCCTTTAAATCATCCTTGCTCCAACTCCAAAACACTTCAAATCATAGCTACAAACTAAGCCACTAGACCCATAGAGTATCCATTGCCATGAGCTCCATCGGAGATCTTGCTGCCAGTTTTCCACTTTCAAACATCACGTCAAGTGTAGAATGATGTCGAAGAACATCTTCACCATCAAGGATCCATCTAGCGGGAGCGTCCTTGAAGCATCGTTCCCTATTACCCTAGGAATGCACTGGTGACCAAGTACCCTTAAAGCCTAGTGATCACTGGTAGATGATGTACCTCCTATATGAAGGAGGCAGCACCACTAGGATCTCGAAGGCGAATCAAGCCGTGGGCATCCCCGGTGACCAGAGGGTGTTCATGATGTCCTCCGTGGCTTGATGAGGACATTCACACGGCTACAACAACTCAACCTCATCGACGAGCTATGGGAGGACATCCTTCCTGAGCTTGAGGTTCCTGAACTCGTGGCCTTGGCGCATGAGGCCTGTTGGGATGGCTGCATCGCCCACACCACGGTTGAGCTTTGGGTTGATGAACAATTGAAGTTCATCATGTCTGAGGCGCTCTTGATGCTCTGCGTGGAGACAAAGGCAGTGCTAGAAGGGTGTCGGGACTGCAGCATCTGCTTGGAGGATCAAACATCTAATCCTACAGCTAGGCCATGCTATGGAAATGCCTAGCTAAGGCCACACAGTCCACTGCAAGTGCATCACCAAGTGGTTCGGCCGGAGATCCACTAGCCTAATGTGCCGACAAGATTGGTCTATGTATCTTGACCTGGCAGTGCAAAAATTCCACTCGCACTTCACCAAAGAAAATTATTGATTAAGCTCATTGTTTTATGTTGTATAAAATACTTATTACGCATCATACCTCTCTATATATATTTATTCAAAATACAGAATCTTTGAGTAAATCTCCACTCCATCGCTCTAACCATCGTGATCTCATTCGCAACTCTGCTTGTTTTATTTCCTACCTTCCTAGAGCTCTCTCATTCCCTCTGTAGATCTAAACCGCTGAAGAACATGTGGTTGTTTTCTCGTACATGTGCTCATCACATAAAATACATGACTTCATGCCATCAGGACAGACACCAAAGGCAACAAAAAAAACAAACATAAAGCAACTAAGGAAACTTAATCCACTATAGTATCTTCACTATCCAAGGCGTTCAAAAAATTGGTAGGCGGACTTTCTTGCTTGTTCAGTAACATCTCAACACCAACAGCTCTTCTTTTCTACATTAGATTAAGGCCAGACATGCTCCTCGGTTCAAGGCTCTGGCAAGTTTAACAAAGTTTGACATAGACATGCAAATAACACAACATATATTAGCAAGGGTTCTTACTACATGAGCTAAACACATACACTACATGACTTCGTGCTATCCCACATAATCAAAGGCAGTCATGTCTACTTGTACTACTGATACAAGACAACAAACAGTACCTAAAGCACACAAAATATCAATGTCGTCTAATAGGTTTGGTCTTGTTGAGATAGTTGAGGTCATAAGGACTTCCGATCAAGTTGAGACGCTAAACCATCTTAAAAATGATGTAGTCTCCACTAACATCGACACTATAGTTAGAGAGCCAACGGGCATCTACAATAGTGCTACAAAGCACAAAGATTTCTCTAGAATCATGGTCTTCAAACTCTGGTAATGCATTGTAGCCCAACAACTACACGAATAGTCAGCTTCAACGAATAGGCATCACGTAGCTTGATCATGTACATGATGCCCCCAAGTCACAAGCAACCTATTCTGTTCTCCTGGCTCCACACCTAGCTACAAAACACATCATTTGTTATAGAGTACACATCCATGGTATGGTAACTTGTTTTGTTCTACTACCTCCACACCTAGTTGCAAAACACATCGTTTGTTATAGAGTACACATCCATGGTATGGTAACTAGTTGCCATCTGTAAACATGACTTCGGTTAGAACAAATGACAATTGAGGAAAAGGGGGAAGCAATGAGGTTAGCAGACATAATATTAAGTTCATACAAATAGTATGGTTTGATATGAAGCACATTACCTTTATCCAGATCCTAAAATCACCAAGGGAACATGATTGGGAAAATGCAAATGGGTGAGGGAAGGGGCAGAGCAAGCAGATTGATGCAAAGGTATCGGACGAGGGAAGGGGGACGCTCATTTCATATAGACCTTGCTCGATTGATGAGAGTGAAGTGAATGCGGCAGGAAACCTAGACACAAGAAGGAATCGAGAAAAGGAGCTTTTGACCACCATGACACGCTTGAGACTTGAATGCCTAGTTCGGTTATGATGGGTCTTTTCTGTACTTTTTTTACTCCAATCCAAGCAGTCATAAGAGTCGAGGGGTAGACTGACTGCTATGACATTCAAAACTAATGACCCTTTATACTAGTGTCCTATGAGATCAAATATATAGCGGCCGGACTTTCTTGCATTCATAGTAAAATTCAACAGCAAAATGACCCTGTTAGTTGGTTTGGCCTACATGTTTCTTTCTGGTTCTCTTTCTGATCTGTAGTATGGTAAACATGCATAACGAAATTCATCCGATCAAGTCTCACATCGATGTAATGCCTAATGGAGGAGCCACATAGCTATTCAAATTTTATAGCACATATAAGAAAGTCCGAACTTTGTAAATCTGATCAGGCCAGACACATCTCACATTGTACTAGAATATTCCCAACACATCTAGTACTGGAAGCTGTTCGATCAATCCCTAGAATCCAAGATGACATTTACTAGTAGCCGTCTAAGGTTCTCTACATTCAAAGCGATTCACTTCAAATTCCATCTCATAAAAACTATCCCCCTGTTCATCCCACATCCATTTAACACTGGGTTCCCTTTAAATTGCCTTGCTCCAACTCCAAAACAATTCAAATCATAGCTACAAACTAAGTCACTAGACCCGTAGAGTAGCCACTGCCATGAGCTCTGCCGGAGATCCTGCTGCTAGTTTTCCACTTTCAAACATCACATCAAGTGTAGAACGACATTCGAAGAACATCTTCACCATCAAGGATCCATCTGGTGGGAGCGTCCTTGAAGCATCGTTCCCTATGACCCTAGAATGCATGTAGCACCTGGTTTTAAAGACAAAACTAGATACACACTATATGTGAGCCCAGGAAGTCAAATCTCACATATAGCCACAAATAAAGATAATATCAATAGACAATGCTTAAATACATAATGTACAAGTAAAAGGAAAATAACCTTAGAGTATAGACAATAGAAAGTTGACTCCGATCTTCTAGCGAAAACTCCGAATCTATAGGGACGACTGACTGGTTGATTACAAGCCTAACTTTTTCAGACTGGCAATCTAGTACCCATTCAGGATTTTCATTGGATGTAAAGCAAGTGTAAGCTCACCATGCTTAGCAAGTATATCAAAGGGATCTATGAGGCTCAAAAGGCTTGACACTGTTTGACTGCGGTTCGCAATTTTAGTTGATCAAGTTTTAGCATCCTGTATCACTACTTTAATGAACAGTCCCAATTCCTAAGTGATATTAAAGTATAGTCATGTTTATCTCAATTCCCAACCATCCACCATCCACAGTAACCACTAATCTTGAAGGATCCAGACCATTCGTATCTGTGAGCACAGCTGTTATAATAGATTAATTATTTCTGCAGAAATTGTATATCTTTACCCACCGAGTTGTGATTCCCAATGTCGGGGTTTGCAAGGCCCACTACACCTCTTCCCAGGAAGTGTGGCAAGGTTTCACTATGAAACCCTTAGCTAGTTGCACTAACAAGTCATAGCTACAAAGGAGTGGCACATGTGGGCATCGCAGCACGGTACACACCCTAGCAGAAAAAGGAAAGATACCCTCTTACCCTTACTGCAGCTACAGACAAGCTAGTATAATCTAGTTAACAGATTAAAGTCAGAGCCATATGACACTTGGGGTTGTACGGAACCTCTTGGGTTGCTGCTTCAGGATTAAGTCCTTATGGAGAGGCACTAGAGTACTCAACCCCGTACTCTAGCCCCCCTATCTATTGCTAAAAAGCTCCATTTTATCACATTGCCTATAGCCTTTAGTCATGTTTAACTATTATTCTATGTTCAGCGCTGTAGCATCTATCCAAAATGCATACCCAAACCATAGGTAACAAGGATATGTGGTACAAGAATTCATCTAGGTAAAGTCCTTAAGGCATTTCAAATTAAACACATGCATGAATATGAATGGTAATAGTTCATAGGTAACAAGGGGCCTTTGGTACACTTGCCTTAAATTGCTTTTCACCCAAAAAGCAATACGCTCAAAAGCCTTTAGTATTCAACTTTCAATCTTCTACTTCCAATTCTCAGCTTCTAGTCTTCAGAGAACAGCTTCTTAATCACCACGTAAACCTCACCGATTGACTGAACCATATATCACCTCACAAACATCCATACATGGAATACAAAAAAGAATATATGAGAACAGTACACCAATCATAGAAAAATAAGAAAAAGAGTTTGAAATACGATTCTATGCATCGCTACGAACACATAGACGCAAAAGACACGCTATATGCGATTCGACGAAAAAGCGACCATCAAAGGATTTTCAGTGCAACGGAAAATAAAACCTATCCATTTAACTTATTTTAACTGTAGAAACACATGTAAATATTTTCATTAATCAACTTGATTCATTACTTAAGAAAGAGCGCAGTATAAAACCTATATTGACTTTATATTCTAAAAAATGATGCAAGTGATAGTATTAATACAATTAACTTTTTAATTGCCAAAACATATTTGAGTAACATGAGAACCACTAACGCCACTGCATAGAACACGCCGATACAAAAGTAACATGACAAGAATGGCTCGATGCTATGGTTAAGAGAACACAAGAGACACTAAGAAAGGAGCTACGGTTAAAAGAAAACCACTATCAAATGATTTATATTATATTATAAAAGAAACAACTATGAGCTTGTTTTAGATTAGCTAAAAAAACTATATGAGCAATATTGATTTAGATTAATGACAACATATTTAGTTTTAAAAGTTGAGTTAAAGCTAATCATGTATTATTTATAAATGTTATCACATAACAATTAAACTTTACCTTCGCGAAGGAATTAAGCATGTGACTGCATCTACTCGTACTTATCACATATGTATCTTGTTCAGCTAATCAAATTATATTCTAGAAACACTTTTAAGTTAACAATTAATCATATTAACTTTTAGGTATAAATCATCAAAGTTAAGCACCTATATTGCTTTTAATTCCAAACTAGTGTGTAAATATACTAATCAATTTAATATTTAGCTATATATGGAAAAACATGTGACATGAAAAACATTGTCCCTAACATATAGTTCACGTCAGCATGAACCAAACGCAACTTACACGGTGCAAAACAGAATTAGAACTTAAATTGCTTTTAATTAAAAAGTTATTGAATAATCCTTAATCAAATTAATATTTAGCTTATAAATTTCCAAGACGTGAGACATGTTAAACATCACTGCTAACACGTACCACACATTGCGATGAAACTCGCGCAATCGAATCGAAATCAAAAACCTAAATCGACTTTAATTAATCAGTGATTAATTAATTATAGACACAATTAATATTTTAATAAAATAAATTCATAAACATGTGATATATAAACTAGTAACTCTACTGCGTAGATCTCGATGACATGAAACTAACGTAACTAGAACGAACTGAAACGGAATTAAAACGATTAAATGGCGGGGATTAAAAGCAGGATGCAAAATCGTAATTAATCCTATCTTCTACCTTGAATATCTTCTTCCTGTCTGTTTACGTACGTGGCCATTCTTCCTGTCTGTTTACATATGTGCCCATAGAAGTTGCTGCTCGCATGGAGAGCTCAGGGACGGCCAGCCTAGGCTGGCCAGCGGTGGTACGCGGCCGTGCGGTGGCCCTAGGTGACATGGGGCGGGGCAGGGCCCACTCGGCCGGTGGTCGTCGACCACAGCAGGCATGGTGCCTGCTCCCTACGTGCGGGAGCACACGACCGGAGGAGCTAGGGGCCGGGGTGCGATCCAGCGGCCGCACACAGAGCCAGGGCGCAGGGTGGGGCCCTGTCGGGTGGTGGTGCACGGGGCTAGCTGTAGGCACGGGGTGGCCGGAAAACTCGAAGAAGAGGGCTGGCCATGGACGAGCTCGTCGGCAAATCGACCAGAAAAAGGAAAACAAAGGGAAATAGTCAAACGGTGATGGATTCGTGAAAATAAATATACCACGGCATAGAAGACGATGAGATCTACCTCGTGGTGGTGGTGGTCGATGCTGGAACGCGATAGTTTGGGTGGAAAAGCTCGCCGAAAACCTAGCTGTGCCGAACTTCGGTGTCCGATCTGCGGGGCTACAAGTGGCGGCTCGAAAAATCGATCGTACTTCTGGAATCCTCACGTCGAGGACTACACCGGCATATATATATACGAAGGGTTGGGAGATTTTGGAAAGCAAAGATATTTTGGGGAATTATTGATTTTTGGAATAAAATAATTCTAGAAAATCAGAAATTACTATTTAGGCTCCGAAAAATATCTCTGAGCTCCAAAAAATTCTAGAAAAAATCCTAGGGATAGATGGAAGATTAAGGAACACAACCAAAGTGGTTTTAGCTCCCAAAAAAGACTTTTGCATTGATCGAGGAAAAAGACAAAGCTCCAAGAAATAGGAATTTATTCTCGAAAAGGTCGGAAAGATTTCCGAAAAGAGAGGCATCGTTCTAATGCGTCTTAAAATATTTTCCAAGCCTTTGCATTTTGAAAACAAGGCATCTTATCTTACTTTTGTTTTTGCAAGTTTTCAAATTCTTTTTAAACCACTAATAGAAAGCAATATTTTAAAGATTGAGATTTGAATTTATTTTCCAAACCACTCATCACAAAAGTTCAAATGCAATGGTATGTATGCGCAAACATGTTGCTACCCTTATGTTGGATTTTAATTTAAAGAAATTTTCTTTTATCTATGTTTTTATGAGCACAAAACAATTAACAGAAATCATTTTACTCTTTTTAGAAAGTAGCTAATTTTAGGGTGTTACAATTCTACCCCCTTAAGATGAATCTCGTCCCCGAGATTCGGAGAAGAAGAACAAAGAAGAGAGGGATACTTTAACTTGGGATCTTCTTCACTTCCTTGAGCAACACCATCTTGATACTCACCTTGTGTTGTATGATAATTCATCATGTGGATACTCTTGTAGATTCTTGTTCCATCTTATTCCCAGTCTGATCTTGTTGCTTCTCTTAATTTGTTCCATTGAATCTTATTATCCATATGTTAAGCTTCCAAAGGATCTTGCTTAGCTTGAATCAGAATTTCAATTCTATGGTTCATTTTTTATGCATTTTGAAATATTTTACTTTTCAAAAGGAAGACTTTAATTCAAAACCGAACAAATTTCGTTTTTCAACTGCTTTTTAAATATCTTTCAAAATATGTTTTATGTTTAGAACTCAAGAAAATATTTCAACCATGTTTTGAAACTCTTTTGAATAAATGTTTTTAAGGTTTTGAAATAAACCCAACCATTTTCAAATCATTGGAAACTTAGGAAAACATACTAAGCTTTGTTTTTTAGACTCTTTTGAAAACTCGACTTTATAATCAAATCCCAGATAAAGAGTAGACAAATCAACTCAAGTTCTTTTGAAATATGTTTCAAACAAGGGATTTTCAAGATTTTAGAAAAGAAATGAAACATTCGAACTTCATTTTCAAATCTTTTTGAATGAACTCTTTTTGGATTTCTGAAATCAAACCAAATCAATTTCAAAACTACTTTAGAAATAAAGAGAGTAAGTTTTCAATTCCCATTTTCTTTTGAAGTCGAACAAAAGACTTAACACACATGTTCAAGTTCTTTTTGGAATAAAACTTTTTGGGGAATTAAATCAAATCAAATAGTTTTCAACCCTTTCAAACCATTTTGGAAGACTTCTTTTAGAAATACACTTTTGAAATCAACTCAAACCTTTTCTTTTCAAGCTTTGTTTTGAAATCAAACTTAGTTCTAATTCAAAGCCAAAAGTGCTCCATTTCCAAATGCAAATTGTTGCAAACTTTTGAACCAAAATTTTCAAACTTTTTAAAATATCTTGAAAGCATTTTGAACACCTTTCAAATAAAATTTGAACTAAGACAACTAAAGTTGTTTTTTTCAATCGATCTTTTCCAAACCACCCATTTTAAAAACACTTTAGAGTCATTTTCAAAGTGTTTAGAATAAAATGGTTCAAAAGTGTTTTTAGAATAACAATTTGAAGACTAACCGAATACATTTTACTCTTTTTGAAATTTAGTTCAAAGCAAAGTGGGTTTTCAAATCTGATTTCACTTTCAACTTTCTGAAGTTTTAGGAATAAGATACTTTCAAACTTTTTATGAATATCTATTTTTAAACTAAAACCTTGAGTGAAGCAGTTCAAATCAAATTGTTTTCTTTTGAATGAGCAAAAGAGTCTTTCAAAATTTAAATCAAAACTTTTGAAATGTCTCAAATATAGTCTTTAGCACCTCTTTTTCAATCTTTTAAACATTAATACTCTTTTCAAATCAACTCTTATTCTTTGGTGAAATACTTTTGAAATTAAGTTTCGAATACCAACTCTTGAAAATGAGAAAACAAACTTAAACCCTTTTTGAACTTGGTTCAAATCAACTTTTGAAGAAGTTTTTCAAAGTTCTTGAATCCAAAGGTTGTTAATTCATTTTCCAACATCTTTTGAAGATTTCATTTCAAGGAAAGAGCTTTAAATAGAAATCAAAACCAATTCAATTATTTTCAAGAGTTAATCTTAGTCTTGAGCATTCTTGCAACTCTTTGTATACGTCTATATCCTAGTTACGTGAAGATCAAACTCCCAACCATAGCTAGCTCAAAGATCAATCTTGACATAGATCCGAACTCCTTGTGGTTCACCAACTCGCAACACTCTTACCTTGGCTACCCCCCTTAAGAAGAGATGGGATAGGGGCACCAACATCTAGCATGTAACTTTCTCAAGGTGTATTATCATCCTCTGACATCCTAGAGAGCTTGTGGACATAGATAAGAATAAGAAAAAATGATCCTTCCCATAGATAGAAAACAGCAGCGTAGAAAAACATCCATATCTCGAGTTCCGTTTATCCAATAGAGTTGCATCTTAAACTGTTGGAAATCTTATAAAATTCCCAACTTTATTTTAGACCACTCCTTCAGATTCTACAGTTAACTTGCTCAAAATCTTTGCTCAACAGAAACTATTCTAGATTTCAGACAGCACCGATGTATCGCCTTGTGATTTTCATATCTCCTAAACCATAAATGCTATCAAGGTGACTCTTGCGGGAAAAGAAAGATCTTGAAGTCTACTTTTACCCAGAAGTTTCTCAAAATTTTTGGTTGCCCAGAGGTTGGAGACATAGGCCATAGAAGTTAGACTGCTCTGGAAGACTAGAAAGCAGGAAACAAGAGCAAAGAGAACCCAGACTATTTATTTCCTTATCCATTATACCTTAAACCTTTAATATAAATGAAATTGTGAGCATAACCCACAAATTCACTGCACTCATTACAAAGATCCAACTCAACCATTACATAAATATAAACCATTCAAACATGAAATACAAGCTCGTTACTAATCGTTTCTTCTAGCTACTTGGTAGGCATTCTTAAGGGGAAACTTTCTTATCAGGGCTTCGGTAATTTGAATAGAGGTGAGACTAGAAAGTTTGCAAGAGATCAAGAACAATAACTCATGGAGATAAGAGAGTATATCTCAAAGGGAGCTATCAAGGAGGGGAGACA